>NW_019154093.1:57562288-57565411 GCF_002288905.1 Enhydra lutris kenyoni
TTTTTTTTTTTTTTTTTTTTTTTTGGTCTTTCTGAACCTCTTTTTATCCCCTTTCTCCCCCCTCACGATTTGGGATCTCTTCTGATTTGGTTAAAGCATATTTTCCTGGGGTTGTTGCCATCCTTCTAGTATTTTACTTGCTCCTTCATATACTCTTATCTGGACAAAATGACAAGGCAGAAAAATTCACCACAAAAAAAAGAACAAGAGGCAGTACCAAAGGCTAGGGACCTAATCAATACAGACATTGGTAATATGTCAGATCAAGAGTTCAGAATGACGATTCTCAAGGTTCTAGCCGGGCTCGAAAAAGGCATGGAAGATATTAGAGAAACCCTCTCGGGAGATATAAAAGCCCTTTCTGGAGAAATAAAAGAACTAAAATCTAACCAAGTTGAAATCAAAAAAGCTATTAATGAGGTGCAATAAAAAATGGAGGCTCTCACTGCTAGGATAAATGAGGCAGAAAAAAGAATTAGTGATTTAGAAGACCAAATGACAGAGAATAAAGAAGCTGAGCAAAAGAGGGACAAACAGCTACTGGACCATGAGGGGAGAATTCGAGAGATAAGTGACACCATAAGACGAAACAACATTAGAATAATTGGGATTCCAGAAGAAGAGGAAACAGAGAGGGGAGCAGAAGGTATATTGGAGAGAATTATTGGAGAGAATTTCCCCAATATGGCAAAGGGAACATGCATCAAAATCCAGGAGGTTCAGAGAACCCTCCTCAAAATCAATAAGAATAGGTCCACACCCCGTCACCTAATAGTAAAATTTACAAGTCTTAGTGAAAAAGAGAAAATCCTGAAAGCAGCCCGGGAAAAGAAGTCTATAACATACAATGGTAAAAATATTAGATTGGCAGCAGACTTATCCACAGAGACCTGGCAGGCCAGAAAGAGCTGGCATGATATATTCAGAGCACTAAACAAGAAAAACATGCAGCCAAGAATACTATATCCAGCTAGGCTATCATTGAAAATAGAAGGAGAGATTAAAAGCTTCCAGGACAAACAAAAACTGAAAGAATTTGCAAACACCAAACCAGCTCTACAGGAAATATTGAAAGGGGTCCTCTAAGCAAAGAGAGACCCTAAAAGTAGTAGATCAGAAAGGAACAGAGACAATATACAATAACAGTCACCTTACAGGCAATACAATGGCACTAAATTCATATCTCTCAATAGTTACCCTGAATGTTAATGGGCTAAATGCCCCAATCAAAAGACACAGGGTATCAGAATGGATAAAAAAACAAAACCCATCTATATGTTGCCTACAATAAACTAATTTTAAACCCAAAGACACCTCGAGATTTAAAGTGAGGGGGTGGAAAAGAATTTACCATGCTAATGGACATCAGAAGAAAGCAGGAGTGGCAATCCTTATATCAGATCAATTAGATTTTAAGCCAAAGACTATAGTAAGAGATGAGGAAGGACACTATATCATACTCAAAGTATCTGTCCAACAAGAAGATCTAACAATTTTAAATATCTATGCCCCTAACGTGGGAGCAGCCAACTATATAAACCAATTAATAACAAAATCAAAGGAACACATCAACAGTAATACAATAATAGTAGGGAACTTTAACACTCCCCTCACTGAAATGGACAGATCATCCAAGCAAAAGATCAACAAGGAAATCAAGGTCTTAAATGACAAACTGGACCAGATGGACATCACAGATATATTCAGAACATTTCATCCAAAAGCAACAGAATACACATTCTTCTCTAGTGCACATGGAACATTCTCCAGAATAGATCACATCCTCGGTCCTAAATCAGGTCTCAACTGGTATCAAAAGATTGGGATCATTCCCTGCATATTTTCAGACCACAATGCTCTGAAGCTAGAACTCAATCACAAGAGGAAATTTGGAAAGAACCCAAATACATGGAGACTAAACAGCATCCTTCTAAAGAATGAATGGGTCAACCAGGAAATTAAAGAAGAATTGAAAAAATTCATGGAAACAAATGATAATGAAAACACAACGGTTCAAATTCTGTGGGACACAACAAAGGCAGTCCTGAGAGGAAAATATATAGCGGTACAAGTCTTTCTCAAGAAACAAGAAAGGTCTCAGGTACACAACCTAACCCTACACCTAAAGGAGCTGGAGAAAGAACAAGAAAGAAACCCTAAACCCAGCAGGAGAAGAGAAATCATAAAGATCAGAGCAGAAATCAATGAAATAGAAACCAAAAAAACAATAGAACAAATCAATGAAACGATGAGCTGGTTCTTTGAAAGAATTAATAAGATTGATAAACCCCTGGCCAGACTTATCAAAAAGAAAAGAGAAAGGACCCAAATAAATAAAATCATGAATGAAAGAGGAGAGATCACAACTAACACCAAAGAAATACAGACAATTATAAGAACATACTATGAGCAACTCTACGCCAACAAATTTGACAATCTGGAAGAAATGGATGCATTCCTAGAGACATATAAACTACCACAAATGAACCAGGAAGAAATAGAAAGCCTGAACAGACCCATAACCAGTAAGGAGATTGAAACAGTCATCAAAAATCTCCAAACAAACAAAAGCCCAGGGCCAGATGGCTTCCCAGGGGAATTCTACCAAACATTTAAAGAAGAACTAATTCCTATTCTCCTGAAACTGTTCCAAAAAATAGAAATGGAAGGAAAACTTCCAAACTCATTTTATGAGGCCAGCATCACCTTGATCCCCAAACCAGACAAGGATCCCATCAAAAAAGAGAACTACAGACCAATATCCTTGATGAACACAGATGCAAAAATTCTCGCCAAAATACTAGCCAATAGGATTCAACAGTACATTAAAAGGATTATTCACCACGACCAAGTGGGATTTATTCCAGGGCTGCAAGGTTGGTTCAACATCCGCAAATCAATCAATGTGATACAACACATTAATAAAAGAAAGAACAAGAACCATATGATACTCTCCATAGATGCTGAAAAAGCATTTGACAAAGTACAGCATCCCTTCCTGATCAAAACTCTTCAAAGTGTAGGGATAGAGGGCACATACCTCAATATTATCAAAGCCATCTATGAAAAACCCACCGCAAATATCATTCTCAATGGAGAAAAACTGAAAGCTTTTCCGCTAAG
>NW_019154093.1:57565511-57646917 GCF_002288905.1 Enhydra lutris kenyoni
GATGATATGATACTATATGTGGAAAACCCAAAAGACTCCACTCCAAAACTGCTAGAACTTGTACAGGAATTCAGTAAAGTGTCAGGATATAAAATCAATGCCCAGAAATCAGTTGCATTTCTCTACACCAACAACAAGACAGAAGAAAGAGAAATTAAGGAGTCCATCCCATTTACAATTGCACCCAAAACTATAAGATACCTAGGAATAAATCTAACCAAAGAGACTAAGAATCTATACACAGAAAACTATAAAGTACTCATGAAAGAAATTGAGGAAGACACAAAGAAATGGAAAAATGTTCCATGCTCCTGGATTGGAAGAATAAATATTGTGAAAATGTCTATGCTACCTAAAGCAATCTACACATTTAATGCAATTCCTATCAAAGTACCATCCATTTTTTTCAAAGAAATGGAACAAATAATCCTAAAATTTATATGGAACCAGAAAAGACCTCGAATAGCCAAAGGAATATTGAAAAAGAAAGCCAAAGTTGGTGGCATCACAATTCCGGACTTCAAGCTCTATTACAAAGCTGTCATCATCAAGACAGCATGGTACTGGCACAAAAACAGACACATAGATCAATGGAACAGAATAGAGAGCCCAGAAATAGACCCTCAACTCTATGGTCAACTAATCTTCAACAAAGCAGGAAAGAATGTCCAATGGAAAAAAGACAGCCTCTTCAATAAATGATGTTGGGAAAATTGGACAGCCACATGCAGAAAAATGAAATTGGATCATTTCCTTACACCACACACGAAAATAGACTCAAAATGGATGAAGGACCTCAATATGAGAAAGGAATCCATCAAAATCCTTGAGGAGAACACAGGCAGCAACCTCTTCGACCTCAGCCACAGCAACATCTTCCTAGGAACATCGCCAAAGGCAAGGGAAGCAAGGGCAAAAATGAACTATTGGGATTTTATCAAGATCAAAAGCTTTTGCACAGCAAAGGAAACAGTTAACAAAACCAAAAGACAACTGACAGAATGGGAGAAGATATTTGCAAACGACATATCAGATAAAGGGCTAGTGTCCAAAATCTATAAAGAACTTAGCAAACTCAACACCCAGAGAACAAATAATCTAAACAAGAAATGGGCAGAGGACATGAACAGACATTTCTGCAAAGAAGACATCCAGATGGCCAACAGACACATGAAAAAGTGCTCCATATCACTCGGCATCAGGGAAATACAAATCAAAACCACAATGAGATATCACCTCCCACCAGTCAGAATGGCTAAAATTAACAAGTCAGGAAATGACAGATGCTGGCGAGGATGCGGAGAAAGGGGAACCCTCCTACACTGTTGGTGGGAATGCAAGCTGGTGCAACCACTCTGGCATGGAGGTTCCTCAAAATGTTGAAAATAGAACTACCCTATGACCCAGCAATTGCACTGCTGGGTATTTATCCTAAAGATACAAACGTAGTGATTCGAAGGGGCACGTGCACCCGAATGTTTATAGCAGCAATGTCTACAATAGCCAAACTATGGAAAGAACCTAGATGTCCATCAACAGACGAATGGATAAAGAAGATGTGGTATATATACACAATGGAATACTATGCAGCCATCAAAAGAAATGAAATCTTGCCATTTGCGACGACGTGGATGGAACTAGAGGGTATCATGCTTAGCGAAATAAGTCAATCAGAGAAAGACAACTATCATATGATCTCCCTGATATGAGGGAGAGGAGATGCAACATGGGGGGTTAAGGGGTAGGAGAAGATTAAATGAAACAAGATGGGATTGGGAGGGAGACAAACCATAAGTGACTCTTAATCTCACAAAACAAACTGAGGGTTGATGGGGGGGGGGGGGGTGGGAGAGGGGGGGGGGGGTTATGGACATTGGGGAGGGTATGTGCTATGGTGAGTGCTGTGAAATGTGTAAACCTGGCGATTCACAGACCTGTTCCCCTGGGGATAAAAATATATGTTTAAAAAAAATAATAAAATTTAAATTAAAAAAACAAACAAACAAACAAAAAAAAAATTGGTTAATACCCCAGAAGTACATCAAAGCAGGGAGGGATGTATATTTTATCACTTCCATCCAAAACTACATTTTAAATACTTTAACTTTCCATAATGAATAAAAAAGTCTTCCAACTAAAATATTTTTCTTTAGTCAGAAGCATGGCTTACTTTATACACTGTTGAGAAGTGCTTGATTTTATAATTTCCTTTCAGCCCAAATTGTAAATATTAATTACACACCTTATATGCATATAAATGATCCCAACTCCACTCTGCTAGTTGTGGAAACTCATTTCTTTAGTTCCTTTATCCCCTTATTTTCTCCTTCCAGAAAGTGCTGAACTGTTCCCTCCGTGATCTTTCATCCTCTCCAAATTTACTCCATCCTCTAACTTCATTCTTTTAATAATCCAATACCCAAAAGAATGTGTAGCTTTCTTTTTCATAAAATTGACTTTGTCTGCATGTTATCTCCTTAAGAAGTCTAGACACTACAAATCTTATGTAGAGTCTAGAAAAACTTGTTGATAATATAATTTGATGGTGATTATATTAATTTTTTAAAAATCTTGGGGTGCCGGGATGACTCAGTCAGTTAAGCTTCTGACTCTTGATCTCAGCTTAGGTCTTGATCTCAGGGGCATGAGTTCAAACCTTGCCTGTTCTTCAGGCTGGGCAGGGAGACTACTTAAAAAACAAACAAAAACAAACAAACAAACAAAAAAAAGCAAAAACAAAAAGCTTTAATAGCTTTAAAAGTCCTACGTTTTTGTTGCATTTTGATCTTTGTTACCTGGATCATCTATGGGTCCCTTGAAACATGATCTGCTCATATTCATTTAAGACTTGTTCATGACATAAGAAGTAGTATAAAACAGCTGTTCAATCACTATATTTAATGAAAGAACAGTAAGATATTTGGTCATTTTCAAACACTAATGCATAGCAAAACCATTCTAATCTACATACACCATATACTACAACACTTACATGTGCAATATTTTAAAACTCTAAGTATAGCAACAGCTATGGGTAAAATTGTCTCTAGAATTGAACTATTTTGGTTTATAGCTAGAAAAGAATTCCTTAATACATTTAAGGAAGAAGAGAGCAGAATAGAATTTACATTTATAATGAAAGATAAAAAGTTTACAAAAGTGGGCATGAGTTTTAACCCTTAATACTAGGAACTAAAGTAGGAAAAGTATGGTGCCAATCCTGGTTCAGTTCTAGTTCTGCCAAGGATTAGCTGAGAAACTGTGGGCAAATAATTTAGTATTTTCATGGGCTGTTCTCCAGTTCTGTAAATTGAACTTTTGAAATAGAATCTAAGGGTTTTTTTTTTATTGTACCATTAAATTATTTCCGTTATAAAAATGCATCAGATAACAATGGAAAGAAAAAAAATTAAAGTAGCTTTTAAAGTAAAATAAAATTTATGTAGTGAATTAGTAAAAATGACTGTAGTCATGGGCTTCAGTGCCTTTTCTGCGCAGCTGTAGATCTGAAGTGCTTTAAAGGATAGAACCCCAAGAAGAAGTAGTGTACCTACCAGTACAGGAGTGAAAGGATTGGATCAGTTGTCCTTGATTGAATCAACTTGTCCTCGATTGTTCTCTATTTAAAGACTAAAGTATTAGAGCCATTGGAACAAAGATTCAGCATTCATTCTCATTGTTCTGTGGGTTATTTGTTTGTTTGTTTGACTTTGCCATTAATAATCAACCTGCTGGGAGAGTTGTCTTTGAATTTTTTCTGATATATTCCCCCAAACATGGGATAAATTTTATTGTCTTTTACAGTTAAAAAGGGGTCAGGGAAATTAACTCAGAAGCCATTATATTCTAAGAGTTTTCAGTTTTGGAGCATTGTCAAAGATTTTATGGTTCAGATGGTAACTTCAGTGAAGAAAATGAAGGAGAAGGGAAAGCTATTAATGGAGGGTATTTTGAAGATAAGAGTTTCTCTGTTAAACACAACAGAGAATCTCTTTTATCAGTGACAGGGGAAGGATAAAAAGGTTCATAGTTCTTCATAACCATAAAACCAACTCCTCATTAAATGGGTATCATATTGTTTTGGGGCAAGTGAATTCTGTTAAGGAAGTTGTGGGAGAGAGAAAACCAGAAAACAGATGCAGTGAGCAAACCATTTGCTGAGATACTCAGCTGTGGAGAGCTAATTCCCAAACTAGAGCTAAGAAAGAAGAAAAGGCATAAATCCTCTTCCTCTTCCTCATCCAGTGACTCATACAGCTCAAAAGATTCTCAGTCCTTTACTGATTCTGAAAGTACTTCTGAAGAGAAAAATTTGTTTTTTGATTTTTTTAAAAAATTTTATTTTAATGAGAGCAAGCAAGCACAGGTTGGGGGAGGGGCAAAGGGAGAGAGAGAATCTCAAGCTGACTCTGTGTTGAGCATAGAGCCCTATGTGGGGCTTGATTTCACAACCCCAAGATCATGACCTGAACCGAAACCAATTCTGATGCTTAACCAACTAAGCCACCCAGGTGTTTCTGAAGAGAAATTTTAAAAAGAAATAAGAGGGCACCTGGATGGCTCAGTTCTTAAGTGTCTGCCTTTGGCTCAGGTCCTGGGATTGAGGCCCGCATTGAGCCCCACATTGGGATCCCTGATCCCTGGGAAGTCTGCTTCTCCCTCTCCCACTCTCCCTGCTTGTGTTCCCTCTCTCGCTGTGTCTCTCTGTTAAATATATAAATAAAATCTTTAAAAAAAAAAATAGGAAAAAAATTCACACACACACACACACACACACACACACACACAAGGAAAGCAATTTAAAGCACATTTAGTGAAAGCAAGGCTGAAAATCTTAAAGCATAACATCAGTGTATTGTACATTGGAAGAGTTCCCTCCTATACCTGAAAATAGATTCCTAATTAGAAAAAGTGTGCCTAAAGCTGATGACAAAGAAAGGAAAAACAGAGAGAGAGAGAGATCGATCTACCTAATTTCCAGCCTGCTTCCTATCAGAAGAGACTTTCAGTTACTAGGTCTAGCAAAGAAATTAAAGAAATAGGATGAAGGATTATCAATTTCCCTCCAGATTCAGATCAAGGGATCATTTCAGACATAGTGAGATGGCTTCACATTGGAGGCAAGAGATTCCGAAAACGCAAAGAATGAGGGTGTCCAGTGGTGAAAGTTGAATCAAAGGAGCTTAAGAGTGAGTAAACAAAAGAAACTGAAACAAAACAAATCAAATAAGTCCAGCTAGAGTAAAAGAGAAAAACGTAACTGATCAGAGGCATGTGTCCAAGAGTCCAAACAGGAAGAGGAAAAGAAAGTTAAAACAATTAATATAACAGTAAAGAGAGAGACATTAGAAGAAATTCAGAAAAAAAGATGATAAATATAATAAAAACAAGGTGAAGAAAGGGGCCAAATCTAAAAGTGGGAGTAAGAGCAAAAAGAAGTCAAAGAGTTAAGAAAAGCATAATATAAAAATAAACATAATACAAAGCATAATGGAATGAAGAAAAGAAGATGGGAGTCAAGGAGTAAAGAAAGGAATCGTAAGAATGTTAGAGAAAAATCTGTCTAAGGAAAAAGATTAGGAAAGGGGTAAAATTAGAAGTTTAAATAGAATCAAAGAGCAATGAGCATGATCATAATAAAAATAAGGAAAAGAATAGATGCACAGTGTAGAAGGGAATGGGATATAACCCAAGGCAGATACAATGGTTCTCACTCATCAACAGCTACTTGTCTGTCCTCACTCATCTAGCAGCCTCAGCCCACATCCCAGTACCTTACTCTCATCTAGAAGGAATTGGGCTCATAGACAAATATGTAGGAGATAAAGTGTCCAGCAGGATTCTGAAAAAGAAAAAAAAGAGCTTTTATTCTCCTTTTTCCATAGTTGAGGGGAGATTGAAATGTAATAAAATGATCTCATTTTTTTCAGCAAAAATTAATTCTGCCAGCTACAAGAAGACTTGTAAACGAGATGCCACTTCTCAATAGTTTAAGAAACACATGACCTGGAGAATCACCTCAGTTTTGTGACCCATTGAGTGAGGTTCTTTTATCTGACCTCAATATCAAAGGGATACTATAAGAAATATTTATACAATATTTTTTATTAAAATATTATGTATTATTTGTTTCAGGGGTACAGGTCTGTGATTCATCAGTCTTACATAAATCACAGCACTCACCATAGCAAACACTGTCCCCAGTGTCCATCACCCTGCCACCCCATCCCTCCCATCCCCTTCCACTCCAGCAACCCTCAGTTTGTTTCCTGAAACTAAGAGTCTCTCAAGGTTTGTCTCCCTCTCTGTTTTCATCTTTTCCATTTTCCCCTCCCTTGCCTTATGATCCTGTTTTGTTTCTCAAATTCCTCAAACCAATGAGATCATATAATTGCCTTTCTCTGATTGACTTATTTCACGTAGCATAATACTCTCTAGTTCCGTCCATGCCGTTACAAATGTCAAGATTTTGGTCTTTTTGATGGCTGCATAATATTCCATTGTATAACTACACCACATCTTCTTTATCCATTCATTTGTTAATGGGCATCTAGGCTCTTTCCATAGTTTAGTTATTGTGGAAATTGCTGCTATACACACTAGGGTGAACATACCCCTTCAGATCACTACATTTGTATCTTTGGGGTAAATACCCAGTAGCAAGATTGCTGGGTCATAGAGTAGCTCTATTTTCAACTTTTTGAGGAAACTCCATACTGTTTTCCACAGTGGCTGCACCAGCTTGCATTCCCACCAACAGTGTAGGAGGGTTCCCTTTCTCTGCATCCTCACCAACACGTTTTTTCCTGACTTGTTAATTTTAGCCATTCTGACTGGTGTGAGGTGGTATCTCACTATGGTTTTGATTTGTATTTCCCTGATGCCGAGTATTGTTGAGCACTTTTTCATGTGCCTATTGGCCATTGGGATGTCTTCTTTGCAGAAATGTCTGTTCATGTTTTCTTCCCATGTCCTGATTGGATTATTTGTTCTTTGGGTGTTGAGTTTGAGAAGTTCTTTACAGATTTTGAATACTAGCCCTTTATCTAATATGTCATTTGCAAATATCTTCCTCTATTCTGTCAGTTGTCTTTTGGTTTTGTTGACTCTTTCCTTTGCTATGCAAAAAAAGGAAAAAAAAAGCTTTTTATCTTGATGAAGTCCTAGTAGTTCATTTTTGCCCTTGCTTCCCTTGCCTTAACTATATTTCTAGGAAGAAGTTGCTGTGGCTGAGGTCAAAGAGTTTGCTGCCTGTGTTCTCCACAAGGATTTTGATGGATTCCTGTTTCACACTGAGGTCTTTCATTTACGTTGAGTCTATTTTTGTGTGTGGTGTAAGGAAATGGTCCACTTTCATTCTTCTGCATATGGCTGCCCAATTTTCCCAGCACCGTTTGTTGAAGAAACTGTCTTTTTTCCATTGGACATTCTTTCCTGCTTTGTCGAAGGTTAGTAGACCATGGAGTTGAGGGTCTATTTCTGGGCTCTCTGTTCTGTTCCATTGATCTATGGGTCTGTTTTTGTGCCAGTACCACACTGTCTGGATGATTACAGCTTTGTAATAGAGCTTGAAGTCTGGAATTCTGATGCCATCAGCTTTTTCAGCTTTCTTTTTCAACATTCCTCTGGCTATTCAGGGTCTTTTCTGGTTCCATGCAAGTTTTAGGGTTATTTGTTCCATTTCTTTAAAAAAAGTTGATGGTATTTTGATAGGAATTGTGTTAAATGTGTAGATTGCTCTAGGTAGCATAGACATTTTCACAATATTTGTTCTTCCAATCCATGAGCATGGAACGCTTTTCCATTTCTTTGTGTCTTCCTCAGTTTCTTTTATGAATATTCTATAGTTTTCTGAGTACAGATTCTTTGCCTCTTTGGTTAGATTTAATCCTAGGTATCTAAAGGTTTTGGGTGCAATTGTAAATGGGATTGGCTCCTTAATTTCTCTTTCTTCTGTCTTGTTGTTGGTGTATAGAAATGCAACTGATTTCTGTACATTGATTTTATATCCTGACACTTGACTGAATTCCTGTATGAGTTTTAACAGTTTTGGGATTGAGTCTTTAGGGTTTTCTTTTCTTTTTCTTATTTTTTAAAGATTTTATTTATTTGATAGAGATCACAAGTAGGCAGAGAGGCAGGCAGGGAGAGAGAGGGAAGCAGGCTCCCCGCTGAGCAGAGAGCCCGATGCAGGGCTCGATCCCAGGACCCTGGGATCATGACCTGAGCCGAAGGCACAGGCTTAACCCACTGAGCCACCCAGGCGCCCCTCTTTAGGGTTTTCCACATAAAGTATCATATCATCTGCAAAGAGAGTTTGACTTCTTCTTTGCCAATTTGGATGCCTTTTATTTCTTTTTGTAGTCTGATTGCTGAGGTTAGGACTTCTAGTTCTATGTTCAATAGCAGTGGTGGTAGTGGACAGGCCTGCTGTGTTCCTTATCTTAGGGGAAAAGCTCTTAGTTTTTCCCTATTGAGAATGATATTCACTGTGGGTTTTTCATAGATGGCTTTGATGATACTGAGGTATGTACCCTCTATCCCTACACTTCGAGGAGTTTTGATCAAGAAAGGATGCTGTACTTTGTCAAATGCTTTTTCTGCATCTATTGAGAGGATCATATGGTTCTTGTTCTTTTTATTAATGTATTGTATCACATTGATTTGTGGTTGTTGAACCAAACTTGCAGCCCAGGAATAAATCCCACTTGGTCATGGTGAATAATCCTTTTAATGTACTGTTGGATCCCATTGGCTAGTATTTTGGTGAGAATTTTTGCATCCATGTTCATCAGGGATATTGGTCCATAATTCTCTTTTCTGATGGGGTCTTTGTCTGGTTTGGGGATCAAGTAATGCTGATCTCATGAGTTTGAAAGTTTTCCTTCCATTTCTGTTTTTTGGAACAGTTTCAGGAGAATAGGTATTGATTCTTCTTTAAATGTTTGGTAGCATTCCTCAGGGAAGCCATCTGGCCCTGGACCATTGGGAGATTTTTGATTACTGCTTCAATTTCCTTACTGGTTATGAGTCTCAAGAGCAAAGTGGTATATGGGGTGAGATATAAAATAAAATATCCAAAAATGAAAAAAAAAAAAAGGTAATTACAAAGTAGAACAAGAGAAAGAAGCAGACTTAGGGGAAGGAGAGAAGGATGTGATCTAGAAGCCATGACAGAACTGGCAGAGAAGCATGGAGTACCACAGATACAGAGAAGAGGAGTACAGAGGAGAAGGCCAGAAAGTGGACAAAGAAAAGCAACATCAAGAAACAAAGTTAGGAGGGAAAGGAGAAGAGATTCCAGAGCTCAGAGAGAGAAAAAAGTCAAAGCAGAAACAATGAAAAATAGAGAAACCGAGAAAGTTCACCCTGGGAAGAAAATGCTGAAGGTAAGAAAAGAATAAGAACATGATCATAAGAGTTTAAATAATAACAGGGGGGGAAGGCTGATAGAGCTTAAAGTCCATTCTCAAAAGGAAAACAAAGACAATGAAGTCAAGTTCTCCACATTGAAAAATAAGGAGCATGAGAATTCCACATCCTCAATGGAAAAGAAAAACCAAAAATCAAAGGGTCGAGAAAATGATCATGTACATGAGAAAAATTTGAAAAATCGTACATAAAAAAATTTGATTATGAGTCCAGTCCTCAAAAAAAAATGGAGACAAAAAATGGATGAGTGAGTTGTGGAAACTTCATTTCCATTTTGTCTCAAATTTTTAGTAGAGACTTACTGATGAACCTCCTTTATGTTCTTTTTCTCCTTTCTTTGTTTTTGGGTTGTTCTTTGTTTTTTTTTTTTTTTTAATGTGAACTTCACTTAGTTAATCTTTTGGTAACTTGCAACCTGAAAAATTTGTACTGCCTAAGTTTTAAGTTTTTCAAGTTTAGAAATGAGAAAAAATAAGGCAGTAAGATTTGTTTAGATTAAAAAAAATTTAAGTTCTAAATGGTAAAATGTTTACATTTCCAAATTAATCAATACAGAAAAGAAAACCAAAATGATGACTTTATCCTATGTGTAGTTTCTAAAAGACTGAAGCCATCTACTGTCATAAGGATGTGCTTCAGTGGGCAAAATGCTAATATTGGCTGAATTTTCATTCCTTTTTTTTTTTTTTTTTTAAGATTTTATTTATTTATTTGACAGAGAGATCACAAGCAGGCAGAGAGGCAGGGAGAGAGAGAGGAGGAAGCAGGCTCCCCTAGAGAGCAGAGAGCCCGATGCGGGGCTCGATCCCAGGACTCTGAGATCATGACCTGAGCCGAAGGCAGCGGCTTAACCCACTGAGCCACCCAGGCGCCCCTCATTCCTTTTTTGATTAAAAAAATGTATAGTTACAACACACGTGAGTGCAGGTTTATGCACATTTTTCCAAAATTTTCAGAACACTATGGGGTTTGGGTTTTTTGTTTCATTCTGTTTTGCTGAAGTATGTCTGGAGTTTTAAGGCATATGTTAGTTTAGGGAAAGGTTTCCGAATTGAAATGTGAAAATAAGCAAGACAAAGATAGCTCTTTTGAATTATTGGCTCTTATTATGTTAATTAAAACAAAACTCTATAGAGCATCTAAGTGCCTCTCAAGCTACATAAAAAATACCCAGTTGATGCATGGGAATTATAAAGATAATTTACACAGTGGGTGAAGAAAACAACCTATACTGAAAGGCAATTAAACAAGAGCGATATCACCGTATTACATTTAAAATAGGAAATATATGTGCAGAAAACCAAGTAATCATCATTACTCTTATACTTGTCTTCTGGAATGGATTCTCTTACAAATTCTGATATTGCTTCCTTTCCTCTCCTTTCTACCTTAAAAAAAGTGGTTCTCACTCTTTAACATGCATGTAATCAGCCCAGAATCTTGTTAAAATGCAGATTCTGACTCACAAGTTCTGGACTGAGGCCTAAGAACTTCTAAGCCTAGCTCCAAGGAGTTTCTTGTATTACTGGTCCTGGGTCAGAGCCTGAGTGGCAAGGCCTTTAACTCCTGGCAGTCAGGAATTGACATGCTAAAAGATAAGAAGAACCAGGGTTTCCCTTTCTTTTTGTTTTATTTGTTCCACTAACCAAAACCCACAATGAAATTCTTAGCTTACTTAATTCTAAGCTTAGCTCGGTTTTCTTCTCTTTGCCCCAACTTTCTCCTCACTGGTGTCTTCTCTATTCCCACAAAAGTAGGCGTTCTTAAATATAGACACCTATTATGATCTAAGATGCTACAGGTAACTGTTAGCCATGTAATCCCTAGGCTGTGGGTCGTCAAGGAGTGGTTTCCTACTATCCTTGATGAGGGTGTTTTCTAGAAATGGGGTCATGATAAAGAGATACTTTGTGTGACTTTACTAAGGATCCAAGGAGTAAAGTGTGCAAAAACCTAAAACAGTGAATAATTCAGCAATCATTTCTATTGGCTTTAGAATGCATTATAATACAATTTGCAAAAGCTTTATTTTCTACTTACATTTTACTTAAGGTAATATTAAAATAGATTAATATGATCTGACCACAAAAGAACTAAGAGTGCTGATTAAGAGGGAACAGAGGTAGAGCAATCTACCTGAAAGCATGAGGAAGTATACATAGGGGGAGGTCTAAGAGAAAATTTTTTCTATGGATGATACATCTATGGAAAGTCAAAAAGTTAATTTGTCAAGTCCTATGCAACTTACTGCAATTCAAATACAATTTGCAAGGAAAGATTTTCCTTGACTTACACTTATGATGAGGTTATATCCTAATAAACCCACATTAAGCTGAAAATACCAATAAGCCAAAAATGCATTTAATATATCCAACTTACTGAACATCATAGCTTAGCCTAGCCTCCCTTAAACGTGCTCAGAACAACTACATTAGCCTATAGTTGGGCAAAATCATGTCACACAAAGCCAACTTTATAATAAAGTGTTGAATATTTCACGTACTTTATTGAATACTGTACTGAAAGTAAAACAAAAAACAAAAACAAAAAACAAACAAACAAAAAAAACCCAGATTGGTTGTATGGGTACAGAATGGTTGTCAGTGTATGGGTTGTGTACCCTTATGGTCCTGTGGCTGACTGGTAGGTGCGGCTCCCTGCTGCTTCCCAGCATCAAAACAGAGTAGCCTATGCATATGACTAGTCTGGAAAAGAAAGTTCACAGTTGAAGAATGGTTTGAGTTGAATGCATATCACTTTCACACTATCATAAAGCTGAAAAACTTTAAGTCCAAACTTTAAGTCCAAACACTGTAAGTTAGGGACAGTCTGTATTGTATTAGTTCACCCCTTCCAATGAGTTAAAGTACTGCTAAAGATAGTTTTTTTTTTTTTAGTATTAACAACTACCATTTATGAGCATATTTTATGCATCAGTCCCTAAACTAAGAGCTTTCTATGCAGTGGCTTATTCAAGTCCCGCTCCATCCTTATGAGGTAAAGTGCCATTAAGGACCTTCGTTTTGTTTTTGTTTTTTTTTTAATTTTATTTATTTATTTGACAGACAGAGATCACAAGTAGGCAGAGAGACAGGCAGAGAGAGGGGGGAAGCAGGCTTCTTGCTGAGCAGAGAGCCCGATGTGGGGCTCGATCCCAGGACCCTGGGATCACGACCCGAGCCAAAGGCAGAGGCTTTAACCCACTGAGTCACCCAGGTGCCCCAGGACCTTTGGTTTTATTTTAATATATTTTTAAGATTTTATTGGTTCATGTGTGAGAGACAGAGAAAGTATAAGCAGGGGGAGAGGCAGAAGGAGCCACCCAGACACCCTATTAAAGACCTTTATAATTGAAAAAAAACAAAACAACAACAACAAAACCCAAACCTGTTGAAAAAAATTGAACCTAACAAAGATTTCTGTGGAAAGCTTTGTTGCATGGTTCATTTAAATACACTTAAAATGTCAGCTACAAAATGGAAACTGCAGGGTTATTCACTCATGGAAAGAATATCCAATGACTGAACTCCTTCAAGTAGTCAGTCCATTCCTTAAGGACTACTACACATAATTTTCCAGGTAAACACTTATACAAAGTAAGGCAAGTCTATGATAAAACTTAATTTGCCATTTGTTTTGACTCCTCAGGAAATGAACATACTCATGTGTTTCCAAATTGGCCTGATAAAGAGTAACCTGGAATCTTGTTAACTATAGAATTCCCATTCCCCTCTGCTTGGCAATTCTGAATCAGTAGCCCTTAAGTAAGGTCTAAGAATTTTTATATTTAATATATTATCCACGTTTCTTATGATCAGGCAAGTTTGGGGAAACATTTGTCTGCCGAGTAAAGCTCAAGTTTCTTAGCATATAAAGTCTTCCACAGTCTGACCTTAAGGTGCACATCTCCTACAGGGGCACCTGGATGGCTTAGCTGAACAAGCTCCTCTGCTTTCAGCTCAGGTCCTAACCTTAGTGTCCTGGATCAAGCCTCAGTTGGCTAAGTGTCTGCTTTCAGCTCACATCCTGATCTCAGAGTCCTGGATCAAGGCCTATGTCAGGCTCCCTGCTCAGTGGGGAATCTGCTTCTCCCTCTCCTTTTGCCCCTCCCTGATCCCCCCACCCCCGCGCCCCCGCTTGTACTCTCTCTTTCAAATAAATGAAATCTTAAAAACAACAACAACAAAAAAACACAAAAATCTCCTACAACATTAACATATGTTTAAAATTATCTATTCCTGGGGTGCCTGGGTGGCTCAGTGGGTTAAAGCCTCTGCCTTCGGCTCAGGTCGTGATCCCGGGGTTCTGGGATCGAACCCCGAATTGGGCTCTCTGCTTAGCAGAGAGCTTACTCCCTCTTCTCTCTCTGCCTGCTTCTCTGTCTGCTTGTGATCTCTGTCAAATAAATAAATAAAATCTTTTAAAAAAATTATCTAATCATTATTCCCCAAATAGATACTTCCCTTCATTGGAGCTTTGCTCAAGCTCTTCCCTCTGTTAGAATGTCCTTCTCTCATATACATGTTCATTAAACTTGTATTCATCTTTCAAGACTTAGCTTAAATTTTAACTTCTTTATAAAGGTTTCCCTGACTCTATGGTCAGGATTATGTTCACTGTCCTATGAACTCCAAGAGCTCTTTTAAACCTCTATTGCAGTGATTCTCAAGGTGTGATCCCCGACCATCAATATCAGTATTACTTGGGCACTTGTTAGAAATGCACCTTCACAGGCCCAACCCCAGACCTACAGAATCAGAAACCTTGAGTTTGGTGCCCAACAATCTGTTTTCAAACAAGCCCTCTAGATGACTGCAATACATCCTGAAGTTTGAGAACCACTTCTCTAATGTGTTCTATATTTTATTATTGCACTATTATATGTCTTATTTTCTCTACCAGAATGTAAAGTAGGCTCCATGAGAGCAAAAACAGTGTTTTATCATTTGCCTCCTTTGCAGTACCAAGCACAGTGCTTTTTGCTTAGCAGATCATAATAAGTCTTGCTGAATTAAATTGCTATTTCTTTAGTGTCAAAGTCTATGTATGCAAGATGAGCAGATTGTAGTGCGCCAATTTTTCATTTTAATGGTGTTTAATAACCTTTAAAGGTTGTAGCATGATTGATTCAGATGCAGAAACATGCCAATTGTAAAGATAACTAAAATAAAAGAACCAGTTGCCCTTCTTTTTCAACACATAATAAAGCTTCTTAGTTTTGTTTTAAGCTTTTTCTCCATGCTTAATACATATGATGCTTCACAAATGTTTACCAATGACAACAATGACAACCTCGTCTGGAAGTTTCTCTTCTCTCTTGTCTCTAAGGCTCTTATTCCTAAAGAATAATTCCTAAAATTCCTAAAATTTCTTAAGTGGGCTTCAACTTCCCCTGTATCTATAAATAAATTAAATAATAAACATTGCTTAGACCGCTTCTATACTACTTACCAATAAATATAAATAAATTTGAGAACAAATTCATGGGAGAATAACATGAAATAGTGTTTGCCACAGTAAAAGTCAATGTAACAAGGTTTTAGAATTCACCACACTGGAAAACAAGCCAAAGGAAAACAACAATCTATATTGATTAATGTTTCATTTATTATTATTTAAAGTTATATAAAACAACAGGTTCAGACAGCCACTGGATTCTTAAAAATCTTTAGTAAAACAAAACAATATTGGTGAATAATCCATATAATAAATTGATCCACTGACCTAGCATTATTTTGTTTTCATAGAATTTCTTAATATAAAAATGTACTTTTATTGGTTCCTGTCAAAATCCAATCAAGATACATTTAAGTGCAATTTAATTTTTAGCTTACTGAAACAAATCCACTATAAAAGTGTTTTTCATGAAGCTCCAATAGGAAAATAAATCAATCCAAAAATTTGGTGCAAATAAGTCAACAAAACTGGTCAAATTCAAGAAAAAAACATTTGAACAATTATGAACTACTTTAAAAAAATAAAATGCATGCTTTGTAATTGGGTGTCTATATACCTTATCTTATTAGTAGGAGATGAATTTTTTGGTTTCTTTTAGAAAATACCATCAAATATTCCCAGAAAGGACTTCATTTCATCAGCTTCATCATCGGGATGATACCTACTGGAGGGGGAAAAGCAAGTACAGAAATCTATCTAGATTGCTGAGAGGTTAATGTATCAAATGAACTTCAATATGTATTACCTAGTAAGAAGTCCATGGGGGAAAATCAGACTTCATAAACTGTGAGAAGTAGGGATCAAGTCTCTTAGGTATTTCCTTAAGGTTTTTAAAAAGGAATGTCATTTAATCAGTGTGTGAACAAGTCTATAAACTTTGACTATTCAAGGGGAAAGACAGAAAATGCTACAGTTAATCCTAGAAGTGACCAGCTGATGGGGAACTGAGTAGACTTAATCTGACTTTTCATTGAACCTGCAGAATTGTATAAGAACTGGTTGCTAAAATACAACTTGAACATCTGAAAAATTAGCCAATCTCATTTGGATTTAAGTGATTTTACACTTTATATTATCAACATCTTATATTCAAATCAGTGAAACAAAGTTTAGTAATACAGTATGTTTTAATTAAAGATATTAAACATATGTTCTCAAAAATTGAGATAGTTAAAATTATGAATTATTTTAAGGAGTTTAGGTCACCAGGGGTCCAAATATTCAATGTTTTTAAGTAAATAAAATGTTTAGATTTTGGGGACGCCTGGGTGGCTCAGTGGGTTAAGCCGCTGCCTTCGGCTCAGGTCATGATCCTAGGGTCCTGGGATCGAGTCCCGTATCGGGCTCCTTGCTCAGCAGGGAGCCTGCCTCTCTCTCTGCCTCTGCCTGCCTCCCTGCCTGCTTGTGTGCTTTCTCTCTCTCTCTTTCTGACAAATAAATAAATAAAATCTTAAAAAAAAAAAAAAAAAAAAAAAAGTTTAGATTTTGATCTTTAAAATAAACCAAGGAAAGGGGCACCAGGGTAGTTCACTCTTGATTTCAACTCAGATCATGATCTCAGGGTCATGAGATGGAGCTCCAAATAAACTCCAAGCGAGGCATGGGGCCTGCTTGAGATTCTCTCTTCCTCTACCTCTGCCCCTCCCATCCACTCTCTCTCATTCTCTATCCCTATTAATAAAATAAAATAAAATAAAATAAAATAAAATAAAATAAAATAAAATAAAATAAAACAAAATAAACCAAGGAAAAAAGAATACTGAATTTCTTCATAGAAAGTTTTCATTGGCATAGTCTTGAAATGTCTTTAAAGAATTCTTACCTGATATCAACTTCCTCTTTACATTCACTGTTTCTAATAAAGAAATCCACTTTCTTAACAAAATGTGAAGAATTTGGTATTTTTTCAGAGTGAGTAAAGCACAGCTTTTCAATTTCTGGTGACAGGCTTTGTTGTTCTCTTTCTTGTAAATGGACCTATATTTTGAGGTTAACAGAAAAAAAAGGCAATCTTTGAAAGTTTAACTATTCAGACAGAATTTAAAAGAAAAACAATGAAGTGCTTCTTACAGTATTTGCATTTCCAGCTTGTTGAGGTGATTTTTTCATGGAGGATGCATCAAACTTGAACACAGGAGAATTTGATAAATAAACATCTGGCTTCTCAGGCAATGAAACAAAACTAAAAATAAAAATTAATCATTTGTAAAATATGGCAAAGAGGAGAAAAAAACCATTTTAATTTAGATGAATAGTGATTCTTTGGGGAATATGATTAAATTTTACCATATTTATTACTAAAAATTATGCTGTTTTTTAGACTCATGGAAAATTTGGTGTAGCTCCTTTCCTTTAGACAAAACACCAATTACTATATTCCAAATTAGATAAGAATACTATTTTTAAAAGCCTCCAGAAGTAATCATTCAGTAATTTTCTTTAAAATTTAGTCTTATGCTTAATTTTCTATTACCTAGCAGTCTGTAAATCTTTTCTAAATCCCACTTTGCTTAACTTTTAATCTCCTCTCCCTTCCAATCTCACTGTAGAGAGATAACTTCACTTATCTTCTTATGTAAAACTACACTAAAATTCACCTTCAATCTTCTGTATAAATTCATTCATTAAAAAACATTTATTATTCACTACCATATGCCAGATATTGTACTAAGAGCTAGGTATAAAGAGGTAAACAAATCCTCAGGGAGTTATCATCTATTAGAGGAGCAGACAACGAGTAAATAATAAATATACATAATTATAGATCCTGAAGTGATATGAAGGAAATTGAGTAACATTACAGGAAATAGTGTGGAGACACAAACACACTTCAAAAGGTGGTTATGAATGCATGTCTCTCTGAGGAGGTGACAATTTAAGTTGACACTTATAGGCTAAAATAGGAGTAAAAAGCAGTGGGTGCAGGTAGTAGAGTAGAGAAGTACACATATTGAGAGGATTGAATCTTTTTGTCTTTGATTAAAGACAAGAAATCAAAATAGTAAAAAGGGGTATAAAATGAAAAGCATGACTCCTTTCCACTCCAAATCCTCAGGTCCTACAGGCCTTCTTTTCAGTATCAACTTCTGGCACAATTTTTCTTTAGAGGCTTCTTGATAAGGATTCCTTTTTAAATCCACTTATCTTCCGTTCATTACTTTTAAACTCTCCATAAATTATTTATAGTTTCTAAAGATATGGCCCACAAAACTGTCTATGTGCTTTGTTATTTTCCTACTTGTATCTTTTTCCTTCCTACTTAAATTTTTTGCTTCTTTACACCCACAGCTTTGTTCTCCTTTGATGCTTCTAATCTGTTTATTCTGTATGACTCAAAGTTAGAACCAATGAATGGAAATAGTAAGAAGACAAAATTTAGGCAAATAGTCTTAAAAGCTATTGAATGGTCTGAGAGACCCAAATATGGAACAAGCATGTTGGAGTGAATGAGCTCCTGGTTACTAGAGCTGTCTTGGTAGAGATGGCCTGAATACCGGCCAGTGATGTTGGATGGTGATTCACGCATCTGGTGATGGGAACACTAAATGATGCTTATTATTAAACACCTTGCAGCTCTGGAATTCTCTGAAATCTGTGATTCTGTCATGCCAATAATCAGTAAAATGACTAAATAATAACAAAAATACCAAAAGACACCACAAATTTCTCATATTTTAAACTAGGAGAAATAAATAACCAGGGGAGTAGTGATTGGCAAAATAGATAAAGGGGATTAAGATGTACAAACTTCCACTTGTAAAATAAATAAGTCACAGAGATGAAAATTACAGCACAGGGATATAGTCAATAATATTGTAATGACATTTTGTGGTGACAGATGGTGACTAACTACACTTATTGTTGTGAGCCTTGAGTAGTGTATAAAATTGCTGAATCAGTAAGTTGTATACCTGAAGTTAATATAACATTGCATGTCAGTCATGCTTCAATAATAAAAAGTAAAATAAAAATAAATAAAAGAATCAACCACTACTCAGCTCTAAGCAGTTGTTGCTGTGTAAGAAATAAATGTCTAGTGTTGTCAAATATTCTGATTAAAAAAAAAAAAACCTAGAAATCTAAAATCTGATGTGACATCTCCTGACTTCTAAATTTTAAGAACTAATTTTTAAAAATGTAATACAGTTGGGTGCCCTGTTAAGCGTCTGCCTTCAGCTCAGGTCATGATTCCAGAGTCCCAGGATGGAGTCCCACATCGGGTTCCCTGCTCAACAGGGAGTCTGCTTTTCCCTCTGCCTCTGCCCCTCCCCCAGTGGTATGCTTGCTCTCTCACTCTCTCTCCTGCAAAAATAAATAAATAAAATCTTTAAGATAAGTAAATAAAATAAAATAAAATGTGATACAGTCTATAGCCCCTCTCCAGCTGTAACCTAGTTTTTGATGTCCATATAAGCAGTAGGAAGCTTTCCAAGATACTTAAGCACAGGATAAACAATTTGATAAGACAAAAATTATTCTAGTGATTTGTAGATTATATATAGTGATATGATATATATAGAATGAGTTACAGAAGGTGGGACTACAAGAGACATTGTGGCCAGTACAAGAAGCAGCCTATGGGGAGGCTAAACTAGAGCAGAGGTAATAGAAACTGAGAGGTAGAGTTGGATTTTTGAAATAATTCATGGCACATACTAGATTTAGCAATAATTAGGATACAATAGTCGAGGAAGAGGGAAAAATAAGTGGCAAGTGGGTAGATGAAGATGTTATCTGAAAATATAGGACATATAGACATTTGAAAAAGAAAATAGTAATTTAAAAAATGTTCAACTTGAGGCACCTGTTTAAAACAGCTCAGTGGGTAGAACATGTGACTCTTGATCTAAACCACCACTCCTCTGGTAACCATCAGTTTGCTCTCTGTATTTAAGAGTCTGTTTTTGTGTTTTTTGCTCATTTGCTTTGTTTTATTAGATTTCAGATCTAAGTGAAATCACATGTCTGGCTTATTTTACTTAGCATAATATCCTCTAGATCCACCTATGTCATTCCAAATGGCAAGATTTCATTCTCTTTTATGGCTGAGTAGTATTACATATACAAATAGCTCACAACTTTAGTCATTCATCTATTTCTATCCACAACTTGGAGTGCTTCTATATCTTGGCTATTGTAAATAATGCTGCAAAAATACAGGGGTGCATATATCTTCTCAAATTAGTGTTTTTGTTTTCTTTGGGTAAATACACAGTAGTGGAATTACTAGATTGCAGGGTAGTTCTACTTCTAATTTTTTGAGGGAACTCCATACTGTTTTCCACAGTGGTTGCACCAATTTACATTCCCTGCCTCACAGTGTACGAGTGTTCCCTTTTCACTACATCCTCCACTAACACTTACCATTTCTTGTCTTTTTGATACTAGCCTTTCTGGCTTGCATGAAGTAATATCTCATGGTTTCAATTTGCATTTCCCTGATAATTAGTGATGTGGAGCATCTTTTCATGTGTTTGTGGGCCATATGTATGTCTTCTTTGGAAAAATGTTTATTTAGGTCCTCTTTCCATTTTTTAATCAAATTGGTTTTTTGGTGTGTATTGTATAAATTCTTCATTTATTTTGGAAGTTTATCCCTTATTGGATATATTATTTGCAAATAGCTTCTCCCATTCAGTAGATTGTCTTTTTGTTTTGTTCATGGTATCCTTTGCTGTGCAAAAGCTTTTTATTTTGGTCTAGTTCCAAATAGTTTATTTTTGTTTTTGTTTCCCTTGCCTTAGGAGACATAGCCATAAACATGTTGCTAGAATCAATGTCAAAGAAATTACCACCTATATTTTCTTTTAGGAGTTTTATGGTTTCAAGTCTTATACTTAGGTCTTTAATCCATTTTGAGTTTATTTTTGTGTATGGTGTAAAAAAGTGGTCCAGTGTCTATTTTTGTGTCAGTACCATACTATTTTGATTACTGTAGCTTTGTAGTAATCTCGAAATTTGAAATTGAAAATTGGTATCTCCACAGTTGTGCCTTTTTATATGGGACACTCTTCAGTTGCCTTTGGCCCACCAAATCCTGAAGGCAGTATGAGTTTTTAACCACCTTCTATAGGATACAGTTAAGTTGTCTAAATACAGCATTCAAGGCTTTTTAGAATCAGACCTCAGCACTCAGCCTTAATGCTGTGGCTCTACTGATGCTTTACTGACCCTTGAGCATAAGATACCTTCTCAAGCCTTATACCTTTACACATGCTTCTTCTACCAGGAATGCCTTATCCTCTTCTTTTCTACCTGTCAAACTACTATTCAGTTTTCAAGTCCTTTGAAAAGTAAAAATTCCTGGGCTCCAGCCCCAGAGAGCATGATTTGGTAAGTCTATTGTAGGGCCCAGGAATGTGCATTTTTAATATATTTTAATACTTTTGAAGTAAGTGGTTTGTCAATAGCACTTTGAGAAACATAGTTCTAAAAATAAGAGGTTTCAGGCTGGCTAATACCTTATAGCTTCTTTGACATCTAATAATTCAATCCCCATCTCCAATTATGTGTCAGAAGGATATACAGTTTTAAGTATTCCAAACCAAAATTCTAAAACTTGCCTTTTTGCCATTTCTCCTTGGAATTTGCTCTTTGACTCCTGGAGGAATAGCTTATTTCCTTTGATACTTGAACTCAAAGTGTTTCCAAATCCTATGTAAAGAGATAACATTTTGAAATTAAATGGCAAGAAATAGATGAAAGGATCTTGTCAGAAGTTATACAAGGGCTCTCTCCAATAGATATGATTCTGATTATAGAAGAAATGAATAATCCTCTCAATTATCAGATTTAATTTACATAGAGAAATAACGGAGCAAAGCTAAGGGAGTGAAACTATAAACAAATAGGTTAGCTTATCAGTTACTATACTAAAAGGTCCCCAAACCACTTTTACTTACTTACTTATTTTAACTCATGTAAATGATCAAGTTGAATTTCATTCAATTATTTTCAATGGTCTGCATACAATTAAGTTCATTTAAAGTGCTCTATACACGGCATTTATGGAGACTGATTTTCCAGCATCAAAGTTATGCCCTCACATGATTAGGCTACCTCAAAGAATCACTACAAACTGCCTCTTAAATTGCAATACACAATGACTTTTAACTTTGAGCTAGTGACTAGTAGCTGTCCACTGATACAGGAAATTGTGCCTACAGGCTCCACATCATAGATTTTCCTGGCCTATTTTGTGAAAGTGGTCAAATCCTATTCCTTCTGGAAGGAATAATAGTTCTCTAGATATTTCTTTAGAATCCTGAAACAATAATATTTCAACTTCTAATAGCTTCCCTTAAAAAGATTTTTTAAAAGAGCATTTGGGTGGGAAACATTAAAAGGTAACTATAATTCTGGGAGACTGACTTCCTCCTGTCAGCCATCATGGGAGAGAGTACCTCTATTTTGCTGTCTTCTCATACACTTATCAAGATTTTCATTTTCTGTTTTAGTGACATAGAGTAAATCTGCCAGTAATTCAGAACACTAAGTCCCGTTATTTTGGAGTTGTAAATGATTTAAATATAATATCTAGTACAGAAGAAATGAATCCTTTCTTATTATTTATTTATACCTGAAAAAAATCTGTATGTCTACTAGAAATAAAAGGTGTCTTTCATTTTCCTGGATAGCAGATGAATACTTTTATAAATTGAGTAATTTTAGGGCCACCTGGGTGGCTCAGTCAGTTGGGTATCCAACTCTTGATTTTGGCTCAGCTCATAATCTCAAGGTCATGGGATCAAGCCCTGTGTGGGGCTCTGTGCTCAGTGCAGTCTGTTGTCCCTCTCCCTCTGCTCCTCTCTTGCTCACGCATGTGAGCATTCTCTCACTTACTTTCTCTTTCAAATAAATAAATAAAATCATTTTTAAAAAATGGAATAATTTTGTCCTTCACAAACATTAGGAAATTATGTGTGATCACAGAATTGAAAGCTACATAGTCTATTTTATGAGGGAAAATTCAATAAACATTTTTTATTTAAATAGAGTTTTTAACAAGATAGGGGAGCAATAGAATAGAAAAAGCTCATATGCTATATCATTATCATGGAATAACCTCGAATTCTGTCCTTAGGAGTAAATGTGATTTATGGAAGGGTCACATTTTCAGTTTTGCTAAAAATTATAATCTTAAAAAAACAAAACTAATTAAGCAAACATTAAAAAAAGGCAAAGAAAATTAGTCCCAGAAACTGAATTGAAAAATACTTGAAGAATTTCTCATGAAATTATTTCAGGCTAAAAAACAATTTTACCTGATGTTTTTGTCTTCTCAGTACTGGCTGAAAAACTGGTAACTTCTAATAAGTTCTCATCATCAAAATCATCCCAAACTTCATCTCCCAATTCAAAGTTCACATTCAAAACTTTTGAGAATGGAGTATTACTTTTGTCCACATCTTTCAAATTCTGGTTTCCAGATGCATTAAGATGTCTGTTGAACAGCACTGTTTGAGGGGCTTTCTCATCTGAAGTTATAGGATAGTTCCATCTAGAGAAATCTGTCATGTGTATGTATAAAAGAGTATAGGTACTTTTAAAATCATTAACATAATTTCCCACTGATACATCAAATACATCTTTCAACTACTAAACTGAAGTTTGAATAGTAGTTTTCAAAAGTATTGAGTCAAGCATTGTTGAATATTGTTTTCAACCAATTCTATTTACTATTACAAATACTGATAGTTGCATTAAATTTAATTTTCAATGGATTCTTTTAGAGAGAATTATATTTTCTCTCTTAATTCCTATAGGAGAATAACCCTACTCTAAAATGAATTTTATAATTTCTAAAATGGTCTTCCTTCCTCCAGCTCTTTTTTCCTACAAGTGAATCTTGAATGTTATTATGAAATATGTTCTTCCAAAATATATCTTAATTTTTCTCCTGCTAAAAAATCTTCAGTGTTATCCATTGTTTATAGACTGGGCTTAGGGCCAGACTAATAGGTGAAAATTCTACTTCTCTCACTTACTAGTTGTATGATCTTAGACAAGTAATTTAAAGTCTCTGAGCCTCGTTTTCTCCTCTATGAAATGGGAATAATAATAGTATCTATTTCATAAAATTGTTAGGGGCAATAAATGCCTTTAGTTTTGCAGTTTTCCATAGCAGTGTGCTAACAAATGTCTAATAACTGCTTCTCCAAAATGTATGCATATATATATATGTATATATATATATACACATACACACACACACACATATTTATTATATTTATTTATTACGGGTAAAGGATATGTAACACACAATTTATAAATAGTAATAAAATATATAGCCCGCTTAATTGTAAATTTCATATATTTGATTTTCACTGAATGTTTTCATTGAGTTTTACCAAACTCTTATATCCGTAGCCAGCTTATGGTTGCAGTTAACAAAAGAATATAGTTCTCACATGAATGCTGCTTGACATTTTTGTTGACTGTAACAACTAAGGTGAAAGCAAAATAACAGAGAAGGATGTTGGGACTTGACTCATTCATTCATTGACTTAGGCAACTCCTTTGCTAAATTAGACAACAGTTTTCAAATACTAGAAGAATATTCCCTCACCCTTTTGTGCTACTCACAATGTCATAGCTATAGACAGAACACACTGTTAAAATTTACTCTGTACTATTAACATTTTTTCTATCACTTTCATAAGTCTAAGCAATAAATCAAGTCCTAATATGCAGTGTTTGCTGATTTCCATGGTATAAATATTCCCATTATGATTAATTTCAAGCTACCAATGTGACATCTCTGAATGCAGTTCAGAAGAAATGCATAGTAACACACTATTAAATAGTATTTCTACCATATAGATATAAATAAAAAGGAAATACTCTCAAGAACACAGTAATATGTTACTACATAATAGAAAGTGATCAATTTTGAATATTTACAGTCTTTGTTTTTAATTATTTAATTGAAAGTTTATACAATTAAACTTTTAATAATGGCTGAAAGATTCCCAAGAATTTAATAATAATCTCTCACAAGCCAGCACAAGCTTGCTCCAGTGCACCACCAAGATTCCTTCATTTTAAATATTCTCAGTACTTTACTTCACCTACCCAAATCTTACTTTATCTTTCAATTGTACCTAAAAGTCCAGTTCATATTATTCCACTTTTGTTCACTGATACACACACAATATATATACTAGAAATAAAAGAGATATAAAGTGTAATGGGAATGCAAAGGGAACAGGACCTAAACCTACAATGGAAGTCAGAGTGGACGCCCCTAAGATGGTAAAATGGTAAGAAGGTAACATTGGAATTTGAGCTTGGTAGAGCTGTGAATATGGAGCAGGGGAAGGGGGAAGGCAAGATACTCCATGAGGGGAGCACAGTATGTGAAAGACATGGCAGTATGGGAGACCAGAGAATGTTTGGAGAACTATATGTATTCAGGATTTCTGGATCACAAAGTAGGAGAAGGGCCCACTTAGCCTGACAGGAAGTTAAATGCCAGATTATGCTGATGCTTATTTTCTATGTTGAAGAATTCACTTTTTCCCCCTTTATAGGCAATGGGTAACTACTGAAGATATTTTAGCAAGAGGTTTATATGATCAGAGATACCTATTAGATTCCCCGGAATAGTTATGAATGGGATGATAATGAGACTGGAAGCAAAGAAAGCTATTGTAATAAATGAGAAACAATGAATGTCTGAGCTAGAGTATCAGCAGAAAGGACAGAGAAGAACAGATATGAGAGATGTTTAGGAGGCAAAACAGATAGGACTTGGCAATTACTTGCATGTAAGTTAAGGTATTTAAGATGAATCTTTTCCTGCCTTTAGCAGCTTGGAAAAGAAGAGGGTTCATTCACTGACCTAAGGAGAAAAGAAAAGGAGCAGTGTGAGGTACAGGGAAGATAGAAAGAGTTCAGATGCAGCTATGTTAACTATTAGGTGGCTATATCCAGAAAGATGACTGTATAGTTGGGTCAAGGCCAGATAGAAAGAAAGAGATGGCAAATGCAGATGTAGAAATCATCTGAATATAGTTAGTAGTTGTAGACATGGACTTGGGTGACATTGTAAAAGAAAAGTTTATGAAGTAGGAAGAATAAAAAAGTAAAAAAGAATCCTTTGCAACATCAACAGGAGAAAAAGCCCAAGCAGTTCAAGAAGTAGTAGTAGAACCAACAGAATAGTTTAATTGAAACCAAAGGAGAGATTTCCAAAAGAAGGGAAATACCAGATGTGTCAAACACAACAAAGGTCAAAGAAAATATAAGTTGAAGAGTTCACTGAATTCAGCACTTAGGAGATCACTAAATGGTCTAAGCAAAAGCAGTTTCAAAGGAGTAGAGAACCCAAATTTAGGTGAATGAAAAAATGACTAGGAGGTAAGGATATAAGCACAGTGAGTATAACTCGCCCTTTGAAGAATTTTTGTTTGATGGGAAAGCAAGACATTAAAGTATATAAAGACTTTGGTGATTCTGTTCTTTGCCTGACATACTTCCCCTTCTTTTAATAGGAGCATCTTTCCTGTCCTTTGGTGAAACTGCCTCCACACATTCCATGTAATCCTGGTGAGGATGTCATTTATGGTACCCTGGTCCCAAGGGCTACAGCAGAGGAATGCATGACCCAATCCCCAGGCTACAGGGTTTGATGGTGGGATGAATACAAGACTCAACGAAGGTCATTTAGAATGAACTCTGCTCTGCCAAACCTAACAGGGAAGGCTGTTTTTCCACTGAGACTGTTCAACTAGGAAGATGTGAGTTAGGGGCTACCTGCCATGTGAAAAAGCCTTTTGAAAAAAATAAAGCCAATTATTAACAGGCATAGCTAAAAAACTGAGAGAAAGCCAGAAGCACGACCAAAATTATTTGAGTGCCTGGATCTAGCAAAATTAAAGCCAGATGCATGTCTGGACTTACAAGTTTACATGAATGGTCTCCTTTTTTTTTGTGATTAAGTCACTTCGAGTAGAATTTCTGTCACTTATAACGAGAATAGTCATGACTAGCTTGATGAGGATAGGGAGCTGAAGAAGGAAGAGACTTGAGCATATTTATATGGTGAAGACAAATAAGGAGGAGAGATTAAAAATTTAGAAAAGAGAGGGATAACTGGTCTCCTAAAGCCCCAAGAGAGGCAGGATTAGAAATATTAAAACTGTAGGTGGAGAGATAAACCTTGAATAGAAGAAAAGAGAAATCTTCTTTAAAAACAAAGTTAAGGATGATACAGAGATAGAAATACACAGTTGCAGGGTAGAAAGTTGAAAGAGTTTATATAGGTTCGATTTTCAATTCTCCATTGACAACTAAAAGTCAATTTCATTTTATAGAAATGGCACTGAACTGGGAATCAAAAGATATAGAATCTATTTCTGTCCCTGCCACTAATTAGATATGTGATTTTGGGCGAGGCATTTAATCTCTCAGAGTCTTGGTTTCTTTCACTATAAAACTGCACAAAGGTCCCTTACAATTTAAATTTTATGATTCAACATACTTTCTCATATAATTTCTGATATTTTCCCTTCTCCTTTCTTGAAACTGGAGTACAGATGATAAAAATTGGCATGTTTTTCTTAAAACATTCTCTAGAGCAATATTTGAATACAAATAAAGTATGTTTTGCCACCAAAAATTAATTGTGAAAAGTATAATGAATATACTCAATTACTACTAATAATGGTACAAATACTATGTTAAGAGCTTTATGTATATTATCTCATTTAATACTAAATCCCTAAAACATAAGCAGATGAGGGAATTGAGATAAAGTGGGTAGTACATTATAAAAAGTGACAAAACTACTCAATGGTAAAATTTGAACCTAGACAGATTATTCTAAGCACTTTTCTTTTAGTAACCTCCCAGCCCAACATGGGTCTCAAACTCATAACCCCAAGATCAAGAGTCACATGCTCTACTAATTGAGCCAGCTAGGCATCCCAAACAGATTATTCTAGATCCTGTGAATTTAACTACTACACTATACAGCTTCTTCTTCTTTAAAAAAAAAAAAAAAAAAATGTGGCCCATTTTTAGTAAAACATGGATACAATTATTATTGGGGGTTAAAGTATCTAGATGAGACTTTAATATCATAATATAATTGGATTTGGAATAGGGGATAGGAAAGAAAGAAAAGTAGGAAAACTGCAAAAACAGCATCAAAGAGGGTGCCTGGGTGGCTCAGTTGGTTAAGGTCTACCTTCAGCTCAGGTCATGATCCCAGGGTCCTGGGATCGAGCCCTGCATTGACCCCTGTATTAAGCTCCCTATTGGGCTCCCTGCTCAGTAGGGAGCCTGCTTCTCTCCTCCCCACTTGTGCTCTCTCTTGCTATCTCTGTTTCTCTCTCTCAAATAAATAAAATCTTAAAAAAAAAAAACAGCTTGAAAGTAATCAGAGGAATAAACTGTGGTATGTAGAAGGGCAGGGAACAGAGCAGCAGAACAAAGAATAAGTTAGAGGGCTACAGGTTGAAGAGAGATAAAAATTAAGAAGCCGACAATGTAACACTTCTCCCCACATTGTAATGATACTAGACTTTGAGCAAGTTAGATTAATGCTCTGATACTCTGAGATTGAGGGACTTTTCTTATTTTTATTTGGGTCTAAGAGGTGGTGGGCACTCCAGCCCTTGCCTACTTAATATCTTAAATTATGGCTAGAGGATGCATAAAGTGACAGAATGAAGAAAAGAATATCAATAGATGCTAAGGTCACACACATGAAATTATTTGTGGAAAACCTCAAGTTTACCATTTCTACATGTATCAATAGAAACAAACAATTCTATGGCCAGGATTATTTCTCACACATTTTAACAGACTGGTTATAAATGGCATGACCCAGACAAATGATGCTATTAATAACAGGATCCAGAGTAATGATGAATTGGTCCCAGTGTTGAAGAACTATATGCTTTATCTCATTAATTTCATGACTGACACAGAAAAAAAGCAAATCTAGATTACATATGAGCTATAGCCCACAAATTAAGTTATATTCTCATATTATCAGAGAAACTGTAAGAATCTTAGGTTTAGAAACTGGAGAGGTATTAAAGTTTACCTAAATTAATCCCCTAATTTTAAAGATAAGACCAAGACCTAAAGAAGTTAAATAATTTTTCCAAGTTCACACAGCTATTTTATAAAACTGGACTAATTTTATAAACATAATATTATTTTAAATAATTTTAAAGACGTATAAAAGTAATAGTTCAGCATTTTAATACTTTGTGTATCTTGAGGTCTCTTATTTTCTCAGTTTTTCCTCATATTATCTTTAAATAAAAATAGTCAACACAACGTAGAGAAGAGACTTCTAAAAAAAATCTATAACAAACATAGCAAGTCCATCTGAAACAACAGACTTAAGAATTTGAAATTGGACCAATAACCCAAGAGAAAAATGTTGTAAGTTAATAATCATAGTAATCTCAGATGTTGGTTTTTCAATAACATTGTCATTCTGAAGTAATGATAAACCATCTTCTCTTTCAAGGTAATAACAATGGTAATTCACCTTTATCTTGATATTCTGATGGTTCTTGTTGAACTTCCGCACAGATTTCATGTTGATCCCTCTGCTCCATTAGAGACAATTCAGGTATGTTTAAACACTCTGACCTTTATAAAGATAAATAAAACCATAAAATGTTAAATATTAAAATTAATCTGAACTTGAAAACCACTTATGCATATAAATAAAAAAGAAATGCTTGATCTTCTCAACACTTCTATGATAAGCTGCATTAGCTTGGATATTAAAGAGTAAAAAATAGGTTTTTATTGGAAGATACTTAGTCATCTTTCATGACCCAGATATGTAGATATCTGCCATCTGTGTATAGCCTTAAAAATCTATTGCTAATGCAACTTTCAATTAGATAATAAAAGCTAGGATCTCTAGAAGTAGTGTTGGCATCTGTTCTGATTGGTCAGTGGCTGTTCTGTACTGTTTATTAAGTATAGTAAATGTCATCTTTGCATATAGAATACCCTTATCTGGAAGGGAAATGACATATACTACTGCCTTCTAGCCATCATGATACAGGAAAAGAATGCTGAGTAATCACCTAGAGCCTTCTGCTTAATAACTAGGAATATGAACTGCAGTTATTTTATCTATAAAATAGGACAGAAATAGCTCATTTTATGAGGCAGGACGTGGTTAAGGCCAAAAGAGATAATATAAAATGTGCAATTTTAAAATTTAAATTATTTTATAAATATTAAGTGTTATTAATATAGAGTGGGCCCCTAAATATAAAAGATTATACTTTGTACAGCAACATGATTTTTCTTTTTAAAGTATACTTTTGTGGAACGCCTGAGTGGCTCAGTTGGTTAAAGCCTCTGCCTTCAGTTCAGGTCATGATCCCGGGGTCCTAGGGGTCCTTGGGATAGAGCCCCGCATCAGGCTCTCTGCTCAGCAGGGAGCCTGCTTCCTTCTCTCTCTGTCTGCCTCTCTGCCAACTTGTGATCTCTGTCAAACTAAAAAAAAAAAAAAAAAAAAAATCTTAAAAAAAAAAAAAGTATACTTTTGTGACCTGTTTAGAAAGCAGAGAAGGCCTGAGGGCATGACATATAGGAAGGGTAGTTTCCCAGGAAAGAGATGATTCAATGAATTTTAAAGTATTCTCTAACTGCAGAGTTCTAAATAAATTTAGATAACCAAACTCTTATGATGTCATTACTTCATTATGGAACTAAATGATTACTATGATTTGAATGTAGTCAGTGTTCACCTTTCCCTGAATAAATGATTATTTGGAGAAGCAAAGAGTTTATGATGATTATTCTACCTTGGATATTAACATTATATTTGTACCTTGATATACTGGGGAGAGAAGGTTTTGGAGTAAAACAAAATTCTTTAAGGTCCACACTTTGAGACTTATTCATTTGCATCTATTAATGAAAAAAAAAGTTCAACTGTCAATTTCACAGCAACACTTTTTAACAAATAAGCCAAACAGCAAAACTCTTGCTGGTATACAAAGTCCCCAAAACAATGGATTATGAGAAACTCAGGCTAGTTCTCAAATCAAATCTTCTCAGGGACTTCTTAAATGTTGATATTCTTCAGGTTCTTTACTAGGCCTCCTTCTTCTCCCCTCTCTTTACACATTTTCAAAGATCTAATTTACTTCCATGGCTTCAATTATCATCTACAAGTGAATGACTCTCAAAATATATATTTCTAACTCAGCTCCTTTCCCTGATTTTTGAAGAGTTAATCCAACTCTCTGTAGAACATCTTTACCTAGATATCTTGCAGGCTTCGAAATTCAGTGTTTTCCAGATTGAACTTATTGTGTATTTACTTCTCCATACTTGCTTTTCCTTTGGAGTTTCCACCCTGGTGAGGCCTCACTTTTTTCCTACTTGCTCAATCAAGAAAGCTGGTCATCATATTTATTCCTTTTACTTCATCTGTCGTAAGCAATTAAATACCAGGGTAGTTGATTCTATCTCTGAAAAATGTCTTAAACCTAGCCACTTCTTTCTACTGCTACTGCTACTATTAAACTAAGCCATTATCTTGCCTGGATTATTGCAAAACCCACCTAATGAGTCCCTATGTTCCTTTTCTATCATCCTCTAATCCATTCTCTACATTGCAACCATACTGAAATTTAGAAAATGCAATTCTGATCATGTCACTCATTAAAACTCTTCAGTGGCTTCCCAGTACTTTCACGATAAGGTCCAAATCTTTAAAATAGCAAAAATACCTTCATTATCTAGCTCTCACTTACCTCTTCAGCCTCATCTCTCACTATTTCCTTACTTGTGATTGAACTCCAGACATACTGTGTAACTTCAATGTTTTAAAAGATGTCTCTCTTTCTCAGTTCTGGACCACTTCATATTTCCTATGTCTGGAATACTCTTCTATCCCTCTCCCCCACCACTCTGGTGCCTATCTCTCCATTCATGACTTATGCCTAGATATTCTTCAAGTCTCAGTCATATTTATTTGGAATCCTTTCCTGGCCTATCAAATCTGGACTGAGTACACTTTCTATCCAATTTCAAGTTATCTTATACCTCTGTCACAGAATTCTCTATCACTGAAAAAGCCTATTTAGTTATTTATCCTTTACTCAATTATAAGCTCTATGAGGACTGGGACTAAAACTGTCTTATTCACTGCTGTATCTTAGCACCTGTCACAGTACTTAGCATATTGTTGGTGCTCAATGAATGTGGAAGGAGGGCACCCAGCTGACTCAGTTGGAAGGGTGTGAGACTTCTGATCTCAGGGTTGTGAGTTTGAGCCCTACTTTGAGTGTACAGATTACTAAAAATAATAACTTTCTTTTTTGAGAGAGGGAGAGAGGGGCACCAGGGTGGCTTAGTCAGTTGGGCATTTGTCTTTGGCTCAGATCATGATCCCAGGGTCCTGGGATCAAGCCCCACATCTGGCTCCCTGTTCTGCGGGTAGCCTATTTCTCCCTCTCCCTCTGCCTGCTGCTCCTTCTGCTTTTGCTCTCTCTCTCTGTCAAATAAATATTAAAAAAAAAAAAAAAGTAAGAGAGGAAAAGAGAAAGGGAGGGAAAGGGCATAGAGTGAGGGAGAGATATAATCTTAAGCAGGCTCTTCAACCAGTGTGAAGCCCAACAAGGGGCTCCATCTCAACCCTGAGATTATGACCTTAGCCAAAATTAAGAGTCAGACACTTAGCAGATCACCCAGATGCCCCAGTTAAATAAACTTAAAAAAAAAAAAAAGAATATGGAAGGAAAGAGGGAATAATATGGAATAGAGAAGGAAAGAAGAAAAAAGGATAAAAGAAAGGAAGGAAAGAAGGGAGAGGGAGGAAAAACTTGGGCTACTAAAAAATTAGTATTTCAGAGAAGGTGGTGGCTGTTTCGACGTGCATGCCTCTCCATTTCCCAGTATTCCCCTTATTTTAGCCTCATGACTTAAAATCTTCATTCTTATTAAAGCTCTAGAAAAGTGCTTTTCTTACCTCTTTTCCGTGGCCTGATCAATTATTTTGCCCTGAACATGATGAGGTAGGCTTAGAATAAGTCTGCTAGTGACCAGCCTATCAACCAGTAGGAACAACCATTCTTTCAGGACTTGGAAAGGAGGCTCTTGCTCAGTACTCATATAGGTACATGAATCAAAATCAACTTCAGACTTTCCATACCACTCCAGCACAGACAGAACCAGGAAAGAGCAAGTGTGTCTAGTTTTAATTGCCGAACTAAGCCAAACTACATATCCCTCACCATTTCCTTCTTCTTTGGTTTAAAAAAAAAAAAAACAAAAATCAAAAAACTAATAAGGGGTTGTAGAACTATGTCCCAAAAGTAGATTTACAGACTAATTATTAAGAACTACAATATTTTGGAGCAACTGGGTGACTTGGTTGGTCAAGCGGCTGCTTTCAGCTCAGGTCATGATCCCAGGGTCCTGGGATTGAGCCCCGTATTGGGCTCCCTGTTCAGGAGGGAGTCTGCTTCTCCCTCTGCCTCTGCCCCTCCCCCTGGTTGTGCTCTTTCTTAGTACCTCCTCTCTCTTAAATAAACAAATAAAATTTAAAAAAAGAAAGAACTATAATATATTTCCTTTAGAACCAGTATTTTGAAAAATGGCCATACTCCTAGGCAAGCCCTCAAGTAATTAAAGTATACTTCAGATACCTACCTAACTGATACATAGAATAAAAGAATATTCATATACCTTAAATTACAAAACAAGGGCTAAATGTTATTAAAACTAACCTTGAGACGTTTAACAGGAGGAAGTGATAAAACAGCATTCCTGTTTCTTAAATCAGATAAATATGAAGAGATTGTTGGCTCTTTCATCTCTGACCTCTGTGCAACTCCAGTTTTACCTAAGAAAAGAAATTCTCAATTCTTTAGGTTAAACTTTAGGTAGTGTTCATGTAAAGCCAAATTTATTCATAATTTCTTTTTCTAAAAATTTTTTTATTTAAATTCAATTTAGTTAACATACAGTATTAATAGTTTTGGGGGTAGATCTCCATAATTTCTAATCTACTTTTTTCATGTTATCCACAAAGAAAGAAAATTATTTGAGTTATAAACTGCAGAATATAAATATCATACATAGGTAATTAGGATGTCATTACTATTCAAAGGCCATTCAATTTTTAAAACCTGAAATAAACTTCTTTTATGGAACTCACAGCAGTCATGTCCACATGTATGTTTATTTTTACAGTGATGATTACATTCTCGATTCCCAGGTTTTTTGCAAGCAGTCATTCCTAAATTAATATAAGAAAAACAAACCTATTTTTTACTGTAGTTCATTTCCTTTTATAGAGTACAAAAAGTTACGATTTTCACACTTTTTCAAAATGTTAGCCCATTTTATATGTAATTTTTAAAATGATACTTCTGACAACAGCTAGTCCCTGCCGGGTTATTAACCCAATCCCAGCTCCTCACAAGGAAGGTCAACACACCTATAAGCTTCTCTTTACCTCCCTGACATAAACAGAGCCAATTACCACAGAATATCAGTAACTCTTTTTTTAAAGATTTTATTTATTTATTCACAAGAGACAGAGAGAGAGTAAGAAAGGCAGAGGGAGAAATAGACTCCTCGCTGAGCAGGAAGCCTGATATGAGACTCAATCCCAAAACCCCAGGATTATGACCTGAGGTGAAGGAAGACTCAACCATCTGAGCCACCCAGGCACCCAGGAATATAAGTAGCTCTTATCTTGAATGAGGTAAGAATAAGAAACTTCTCTGCTGCTTTATACTTACACTTAAAGTAGAACCTGGAAAGAAACAAACATAACAGCATTTTGATGGTATCAGTGATAGTTTCTAGTACTTAGGACATCATACATATTTAATAAATGTTAGAAATATGTGTTTTGGGGGGTATAAGGAATTTTCTGTATGAATTCACAGGAAAAAGATTGCTTCCAGCTTGACCCCCCAAGCTAGAACATCCAAATATATAATTTATTCTTCATTTATAATATTTTAAGTAGACTTTTTCTTGATCTTAGTAACAAGAGGGAAGGAAGAGACATCTGAACTGACAGATAGGATCTGGACACGAGAAGGGGACCAGGGGAAGATGGTCCAGGTAGAGGGCATAATATTCAAAGACAGCAAACCACAGACTGTAGAAATAGAAATAACTTGACTTTTTTTGGAGCATAGATTTTAAGTGAACTAGAAATGTTGGAGGGAATGAAGAGCTTTGAAAACCTTTATAACATTTTCTGGTCCTTTACTCTTCATTTTTCAGTGCTGTTGCTCAGTCAACTCTTTTCAAGACATGGCACATTTAGATAATAATAATATTTGTATAGCACCTGGAGTAAATGGATAAGGCTGCTCACTCTATGAGGCAACTGGCTACATGCCTTAAGGGGCAAGCAGATCAATGTACTGGGTAGTGATAAAGTAATGAAACATCCCTGGCAGCTGGAAGCTGACAGGCTGAACCACAGGGTTCCCAAGTGAATATAAACAACTTTGGCAGAATATAAACAATACTCAGGTAAGGCCATTCTGTGACTATAGTAAAGATCGAAATAAGACTACTGTGTAATTATCTCTGAAACTTGAGACAAGGACACTCAAGAACCACAAAAATAACTAAACATCCCCCTCTTCTGGCTAACACAAATGACTACTATTTCCATAATCTTCCCATATCTAAGATAAGATACACCAAAATATCTAATACTTCCCTTTTTTAAGTATGTAATCTAGAATTGACCTCTGCTCTCCCTAAACCCTGCTAAGAATCACCAGCACAAGATAAAATCCTATAAATAATCTTTTCCCAACCCCTTGAGATAACCCACAGCTCTACCAGAGCTGTGATCTTTTGCTGTAACAAGTCCAAAAATACTTAACTTTCCTCAACTACAGGTGTGCTCCCAGTGGTCTTTAGATGAAAGGGTTCAACAATATATTTTGCAAGGTTTGCCACGGATTACTGGTTAGAAGATTTGCCCCAGTTCAAAATTTCATCTCTCAGTTACCTGGTATCCTTGTCAAGTCCTACCATATTACAATTTATTATACATGCTGTTGTTTAATTAGTCCTCCTGAAGTTCAACTCTGGTCAGATCATTTGTCCACCTAGAATGTTAGTTACTTCCTGTGCCAGCAAATTAATTCCATATTTAAAGTCCTCCACAATGTAATTCTAGCCTCCCTTTCTGGTACCCTAAATACTAATCCTAATTCATCAAAATATATTTGGTTGCCATTATTCAAATCGTCTCAAGACATTCTATGATTATAACTCTGATATTACCTCTTGTCTTAGAAGCTGCTCACTTCTTTGTCTATCAGAAGCTTATCGACTTTCAAGACCAACTTAAATGGTACCTCTACCATGGAGATCTATTCTTATCACCCCATCTGAAGTTATTTTTCTCTTCTTTGAGCCCCTATGGCATTTTCTTTGTCTCTCTTTACTCACTGCATGCTGCCTTATATATTCACATGAGAAACACATGGTGAGGTACAGGGCACCTTAAACTAAAATAAGAAAACATAAGTTTTAATATGGGCTCTTATCTGTAAAAAAACAGATTAAAAACAATATCTGTTTTGTTCACCTCATAGAGATGAAAAGATAAAATGAAATTAAGTATGTGAAGGCATTTTTTTTTTTTTTTTAGAGATTTTATTTATTTATTTGATAGAGATCGCAAGTAGGCAGAGAGGCAGGCAGAGAGAGAGGAGGAAGCAGGCTCCCTGCTGAGCAGAGAGCCCGATGCGGGACTCGATCCCAGGAATAAAATAAAATAAAATAAAATAAAATAAAATAAAATAAAATAAAATAAAATAAAACAAAATAAACCAAGGAAAAAAGAATACTGAATTTCTTCATAGAAAGTTTTCATTGGCATAGTCTTGAAATGTCTTTAAAGAATTCTTACCTGATATCAACTTCCTCTTTACATTCACTGTTTCTAATAAAGAAATCCACTTTCTTAACAAAATGTGAAGAATTTGGTATTTTTTCAGAGTGAGTAAAGCACAGCTTTTCAATTTCTGGTGACAGGCTTTGTTGTTCTCTTTCTTGTAAATGGACCTATATTTTGAGGTTAACAGAAAAAAAAGGCAATCTTTGAAAGTTTAACTATTCAGACAGAATTTAAAAGAAAAACAATGAAGTGCTTCTTACAGTATTTGCATTTCCAGCTTGTTGAGGTGATTTTTTCATGGAGGATGCATCAAACTTGAACACAGGAGAATTTGATAAATAAACATCTGGCTTCTCAGGCAATGAAACAAAACTAAAAATAAAAATTAATCATTTGTAAAATATGGCAAAGAGGAGAAAAAAACCATTTTAATTTAGATGAATAGTGATTCTTTGGGGAATATGATTAAATTTTACCATATTTATTACTAAAAATTATGCTGTTTTTTAGACTCATGGAAAATTTGGTGTAGCTCCTTTCCTTTAGACAAAACACCAATTACTATATTCCAAATTAGATAAGAATACTATTTTTAAAAGCCTCCAGAAGTAATCATTCAGTAATTTTCTTTAAAATTTAGTCTTATGCTTAATTTTCTATTACCTAGCAGTCTGTAAATCTTTTCTAAATCCCACTTTGCTTAACTTTTAATCTCCTCTCCCTTCCAATCTCACTGTAGAGAGATAACTTCACTTATCTTCTTATGTAAAACTACACTAAAATTCACCTTCAATCTTCTGTATAAATTCATTCATTAAAAAACATTTATTATTCACTACCATATGCCAGATATTGTACTAAGAGCTAGGTATAAAGAGGTAAACAAATCCTCAGGGAGTTATCATCTATTAGAGGAGCAGACAACGAGTAAATAATAAATATACATAATTATAGATCCTGAAGTGATATGAAGGAAATTGAGTAACATTACAGGAAATAGTGTGGAGACACAAACACACTTCAAAAGGTGGTTATGAATGCATGTCTCTCTGAGGAGGTGACAATTTAAGTTGACACTTATAGGCTAAAATAGGAGTAAAAAGCAGTGGGTGCAGGTAGTAGAGTAGAGAAGTACACATATTGAGAGGATTGAATCTTTTTGTCTTTGATTAAAGACAAGAAATCAAAATAGTAAAAAGGGGTATAAAATGAAAAGCATGACTCCTTTCCACTCCAAATCCTCAGGTCCTACAGGCCTTCTTTTCAGTATCAACTTCTGGCACAATTTTTCTTTAGAGGCTTCTTGATAAGGATTCCTTTTTAAATCCACTTATCTTCCGTTCATTACTTTTAAACTCTCCATAAATTATTTATAGTTTCTAAAGATATGGCCCACAAAACTGTCTATGTGCTTTGTTATTTTCCTACTTGTATCTTTTTCCTTCCTACTTAAATTTTTTGCTTCTTTACACCCACAGCTTTGTTCTCCTTTGATGCTTCTAATCTGTTTATTCTGTATGACTCAAAGTTAGAACCAATGAATGGAAATAGTAAGAAGACAAAATTTAGGCAAATAGTCTTAAAAGCTATTGAATGGTCTGAGAGACCCAAATATGGAACAAGCATGTTGGAGTGAATGAGCTCCTGGTTACTAGAGCTGTCTTGGTAGAGATGGCCTGAATACCGGCCAGTGATGTTGGATGGTGATTCACGCATCTGGTGATGGGAACACTAAATGATGCTTATTATTAAACACCTTGCAGCTCTGGAATTCTCTGAAATCTGTGATTCTGTCATGCCAATAATCAGTAAAATGACTAAATAATAACAAAAATACCAAAAGACACCACAAATTTCTCATATTTTAAACTAGGAGAAATAAATAACCAGGGGAGTAGTGATTGGCAAAATAGATAAAGGGGATTAAGATGTACAAACTTCCACTTGTAAAATAAATAAGTCACAGAGATGAAAATTACAGCACAGGGATATAGTCAATAATATTGTAATGACATTTTGTGGTGACAGATGGTGACTAACTACACTTATTGTTGTGAGCCTTGAGTAGTGTATAAAATTGCTGAATCAGTAAGTTGTATACCTGAAGTTAATATAACATTGCATGTCAGTCATGCTTCAATAATAAAAAGTAAAATAAAAATAAATAAAAGAATCAACCACTACTCAGCTCTAAGCAGTTGTTGCTGTGTAAGAAATAAATGTCTAGTGTTGTCAAATATTCTGATTAAAAAAAAAAAAACCTAGAAATCTAAAATCTGATGTGACATCTCCTGACTTCTAAATTTTAAGAACTAATTTTTAAAAATGTAATACAGTTGGGTGCCCTGTTAAGCGTCTGCCTTCAGCTCAGGTCATGATTCCAGAGTCCCAGGATGGAGTCCCACATCGGGTTCCCTGCTCAACAGGGAGTCTGCTTTTCCCTCTGCCTCTGCCCCTCCCCCAGTGGTATGCTTGCTCTCTCACTCTCTCTCCTGCAAAAATAAATAAATAAAATCTTTAAGATAAGTAAATAAAATAAAATAAAATGTGATACAGTCTATAGCCCCTCTCCAGCTGTAACCTAGTTTTTGATGTCCATATAAGCAGTAGGAAGCTTTCCAAGATACTTAAGCACAGGATAAACAATTTGATAAGACAAAAATTATTCTAGTGATTTGTAGATTATATATAGTGATATGATATATATAGAATGAGTTACAGAAGGTGGGACTACAAGAGACATTGTGGCCAGTACAAGAAGCAGCCTATGGGGAGGCTAAACTAGAGCAGAGGTAATAGAAACTGAGAGGTAGAGTTGGATTTTTGAAATAATTCATGGCACATACTAGATTTAGCAATAATTAGGATACAATAGTCGAGGAAGAGGGAAAAATAAGTGGCAAGTGGGTAGATGAAGATGTTATCTGAAAATATAGGACATATAGACATTTGAAAAAGAAAATAGTAATTTAAAAAATGTTCAACTTGAGGCACCTGTTTAAAACAGCTCAGTGGGTAGAACATGTGACTCTTGATCTAAACCACCACTCCTCTGGTAACCATCAGTTTGCTCTCTGTATTTAAGAGTCTGTTTTTGTGTTTTTTGCTCATTTGCTTTGTTTTATTAGATTTCAGATCTAAGTGAAATCACATGTCTGGCTTATTTTACTTAGCATAATATCCTCTAGATCCACCTATGTCATTCCAAATGGCAAGATTTCATTCTCTTTTATGGCTGAGTAGTATTACATATACAAATAGCTCACAACTTTAGTCATTCATCTATTTCTATCCACAACTTGGAGTGCTTCTATATCTTGGCTATTGTAAATAATGCTGCAAAAATACAGGGGTGCATATATCTTCTCAAATTAGTGTTTTTGTTTTCTTTGGGTAAATACACAGTAGTGGAATTACTAGATTGCAGGGTAGTTCTACTTCTAATTTTTTGAGGGAACTCCATACTGTTTTCCACAGTGGTTGCACCAATTTACATTCCCTGCCTCACAGTGTACGAGTGTTCCCTTTTCACTACATCCTCCACTAACACTTACCATTTCTTGTCTTTTTGATACTAGCCTTTCTGGCTTGCATGAAGTAATATCTCATGGTTTCAATTTGCATTTCCCTGATAATTAGTGATGTGGAGCATCTTTTCATGTGTTTGTGGGCCATATGTATGTCTTCTTTGGAAAAATGTTTATTTAGGTCCTCTTTCCATTTTTTAATCAAATTGGTTTTTTGGTGTGTATTGTATAAATTCTTCATTTATTTTGGAAGTTTATCCCTTATTGGATATATTATTTGCAAATAGCTTCTCCCATTCAGTAGATTGTCTTTTTGTTTTGTTCATGGTATCCTTTGCTGTGCAAAAGCTTTTTATTTTGGTCTAGTTCCAAATAGTTTATTTTTGTTTTTGTTTCCCTTGCCTTAGGAGACATAGCCATAAACATGTTGCTAGAATCAATGTCAAAGAAATTACCACCTATATTTTCTTTTAGGAGTTTTATGGTTTCAAGTCTTATACTTAGGTCTTTAATCCATTTTGAGTTTATTTTTGTGTATGGTGTAAAAAAGTGGTCCAGTGTCTATTTTTGTGTCAGTACCATACTATTTTGATTACTGTAGCTTTGTAGTAATCTCGAAATTTGAAATTGAAAATTGGTATCTCCACAGTTGTGCCTTTTTATATGGGACACTCTTCAGTTGCCTTTGGCCCACCAAATCCTGAAGGCAGTATGAGTTTTTAACCACCTTCTATAGGATACAGTTAAGTTGTCTAAATACAGCATTCAAGGCTTTTTAGAATCAGACCTCAGCACTCAGCCTTAATGCTGTGGCTCTACTGATGCTTTACTGACCCTTGAGCATAAGATACCTTCTCAAGCCTTATACCTTTACACATGCTTCTTCTACCAGGAATGCCTTATCCTCTTCTTTTCTACCTGTCAAACTACTATTCAGTTTTCAAGTCCTTTGAAAAGTAAAAATTCCTGGGCTCCAGCCCCAGAGAGCATGATTTGGTAAGTCTATTGTAGGGCCCAGGAATGTGCATTTTTAATATATTTTAATACTTTTGAAGTAAGTGGTTTGTCAATAGCACTTTGAGAAACATAGTTCTAAAAATAAGAGGTTTCAGGCTGGCTAATACCTTATAGCTTCTTTGACATCTAATAATTCAATCCCCATCTCCAATTATGTGTCAGAAGGATATACAGTTTTAAGTATTCCAAACCAAAATTCTAAAACTTGCCTTTTTGCCATTTCTCCTTGGAATTTGCTCTTTGACTCCTGGAGGAATAGCTTATTTCCTTTGATACTTGAACTCAAAGTGTTTCCAAATCCTATGTAAAGAGATAACATTTTGAAATTAAATGGCAAGAAATAGATGAAAGGATCTTGTCAGAAGTTATACAAGGGCTCTCTCCAATAGATATGATTCTGATTATAGAAGAAATGAATAATCCTCTCAATTATCAGATTTAATTTACATAGAGAAATAACGGAGCAAAGCTAAGGGAGTGAAACTATAAACAAATAGGTTAGCTTATCAGTTACTATACTAAAAGGTCCCCAAACCACTTTTACTTACTTACTTATTTTAACTCATGTAAATGATCAAGTTGAATTTCATTCAATTATTTTCAATGGTCTGCATACAATTAAGTTCATTTAAAGTGCTCTATACACGGCATTTATGGAGACTGATTTTCCAGCATCAAAGTTATGCCCTCACATGATTAGGCTACCTCAAAGAATCACTACAAACTGCCTCTTAAATTGCAATACACAATGACTTTTAACTTTGAGCTAGTGACTAGTAGCTGTCCACTGATACAGGAAATTGTGCCTACAGGCTCCACATCATAGATTTTCCTGGCCTATTTTGTGAAAGTGGTCAAATCCTATTCCTTCTGGAAGGAATAATAGTTCTCTAGATATTTCTTTAGAATCCTGAAACAATAATATTTCAACTTCTAATAGCTTCCCTTAAAAAGATTTTTTAAAAGAGCATTTGGGTGGGAAACATTAAAAGGTAACTATAATTCTGGGAGACTGACTTCCTCCTGTCAGCCATCATGGGAGAGAGTACCTCTATTTTGCTGTCTTCTCATACACTTATCAAGATTTTCATTTTCTGTTTTAGTGACATAGAGTAAATCTGCCAGTAATTCAGAACACTAAGTCCCGTTATTTTGGAGTTGTAAATGATTTAAATATAATATCTAGTACAGAAGAAATGAATCCTTTCTTATTATTTATTTATACCTGAAAAAAATCTGTATGTCTACTAGAAATAAAAGGTGTCTTTCATTTTCCTGGATAGCAGATGAATACTTTTATAAATTGAGTAATTTTAGGGCCACCTGGGTGGCTCAGTCAGTTGGGTATCCAACTCTTGATTTTGGCTCAGCTCATAATCTCAAGGTCATGGGATCAAGCCCTGTGTGGGGCTCTGTGCTCAGTGCAGTCTGTTGTCCCTCTCCCTCTGCTCCTCTCTTGCTCACGCATGTGAGCATTCTCTCACTTACTTTCTCTTTCAAATAAATAAATAAAATCATTTTTAAAAAATGGAATAATTTTGTCCTTCACAAACATTAGGAAATTATGTGTGATCACAGAATTGAAAGCTACATAGTCTATTTTATGAGGGAAAATTCAATAAACATTTTTTATTTAAATAGAGTTTTTAACAAGATAGGGGAGCAATAGAATAGAAAAAGCTCATATGCTATATCATTATCATGGAATAACCTCGAATTCTGTCCTTAGGAGTAAATGTGATTTATGGAAGGGTCACATTTTCAGTTTTGCTAAAAATTATAATCTTAAAAAAACAAAACTAATTAAGCAAACATTAAAAAAAGGCAAAGAAAATTAGTCCCAGAAACTGAATTGAAAAATACTTGAAGAATTTCTCATGAAATTATTTCAGGCTAAAAAACAATTTTACCTGATGTTTTTGTCTTCTCAGTACTGGCTGAAAAACTGGTAACTTCTAATAAGTTCTCATCATCAAAATCATCCCAAACTTCATCTCCCAATTCAAAGTTCACATTCAAAACTTTTGAGAATGGAGTATTACTTTTGTCCACATCTTTCAAATTCTGGTTTCCAGATGCATTAAGATGTCTGTTGAACAGCACTGTTTGAGGGGCTTTCTCATCTGAAGTTATAGGATAGTTCCATCTAGAGAAATCTGTCATGTGTATGTATAAAAGAGTATAGGTACTTTTAAAATCATTAACATAATTTCCCACTGATACATCAAATACATCTTTCAACTACTAAACTGAAGTTTGAATAGTAGTTTTCAAAAGTATTGAGTCAAGCATTGTTGAATATTGTTTTCAACCAATTCTATTTACTATTACAAATACTGATAGTTGCATTAAATTTAATTTTCAATGGATTCTTTTAGAGAGAATTATATTTTCTCTCTTAATTCCTATAGGAGAATAACCCTACTCTAAAATGAATTTTATAATTTCTAAAATGGTCTTCCTTCCTCCAGCTCTTTTTTCCTACAAGTGAATCTTGAATGTTATTATGAAATATGTTCTTCCAAAATATATCTTAATTTTTCTCCTGCTAAAAAATCTTCAGTGTTATCCATTGTTTATAGACTGGGCTTAGGGCCAGACTAATAGGTGAAAATTCTACTTCTCTCACTTACTAGTTGTATGATCTTAGACAAGTAATTTAAAGTCTCTGAGCCTCGTTTTCTCCTCTATGAAATGGGAATAATAATAGTATCTATTTCATAAAATTGTTAGGGGCAATAAATGCCTTTAGTTTTGCAGTTTTCCATAGCAGTGTGCTAACAAATGTCTAATAACTGCTTCTCCAAAATGTATGCATATATATATATGTATATATATATATACACATACACACACACACACATATTTATTATATTTATTTATTACGGGTAAAGGATATGTAACACACAATTTATAAATAGTAATAAAATATATAGCCCGCTTAATTGTAAATTTCATATATTTGATTTTCACTGAATGTTTTCATTGAGTTTTACCAAACTCTTATATCCGTAGCCAGCTTATGGTTGCAGTTAACAAAAGAATATAGTTCTCACATGAATGCTGCTTGACATTTTTGTTGACTGTAACAACTAAGGTGAAAGCAAAATAACAGAGAAGGATGTTGGGACTTGACTCATTCATTCATTGACTTAGGCAACTCCTTTGCTAAATTAGACAACAGTTTTCAAATACTAGAAGAATATTCCCTCACCCTTTTGTGCTACTCACAATGTCATAGCTATAGACAGAACACACTGTTAAAATTTACTCTGTACTATTAACATTTTTTCTATCACTTTCATAAGTCTAAGCAATAAATCAAGTCCTAATATGCAGTGTTTGCTGATTTCCATGGTATAAATATTCCCATTATGATTAATTTCAAGCTACCAATGTGACATCTCTGAATGCAGTTCAGAAGAAATGCATAGTAACACACTATTAAATAGTATTTCTACCATATAGATATAAATAAAAAGGAAATACTCTCAAGAACACAGTAATATGTTACTACATAATAGAAAGTGATCAATTTTGAATATTTACAGTCTTTGTTTTTAATTATTTAATTGAAAGTTTATACAATTAAACTTTTAATAATGGCTGAAAGATTCCCAAGAATTTAATAATAATCTCTCACAAGCCAGCACAAGCTTGCTCCAGTGCACCACCAAGATTCCTTCATTTTAAATATTCTCAGTACTTTACTTCACCTACCCAAATCTTACTTTATCTTTCAATTGTACCTAAAAGTCCAGTTCATATTATTCCACTTTTGTTCACTGATACACACACAATATATATACTAGAAATAAAAGAGATATAAAGTGTAATGGGAATGCAAAGGGAACAGGACCTAAACCTACAATGGAAGTCAGAGTGGACGCCCCTAAGATGGTAAAATGGTAAGAAGGTAACATTGGAATTTGAGCTTGGTAGAGCTGTGAATATGGAGCAGGGGAAGGGGGAAGGCAAGATACTCCATGAGGGGAGCACAGTATGTGAAAGACATGGCAGTATGGGAGACCAGAGAATGTTTGGAGAACTATATGTATTCAGGATTTCTGGATCACAAAGTAGGAGAAGGGCCCACTTAGCCTGACAGGAAGTTAAATGCCAGATTATGCTGATGCTTATTTTCTATGTTGAAGAATTCACTTTTTCCCCCTTTATAGGCAATGGGTAACTACTGAAGATATTTTAGCAAGAGGTTTATATGATCAGAGATACCTATTAGATTCCCCGGAATAGTTATGAATGGGATGATAATGAGACTGGAAGCAAAGAAAGCTATTGTAATAAATGAGAAACAATGAATGTCTGAGCTAGAGTATCAGCAGAAAGGACAGAGAAGAACAGATATGAGAGATGTTTAGGAGGCAAAACAGATAGGACTTGGCAATTACTTGCATGTAAGTTAAGGTATTTAAGATGAATCTTTTCCTGCCTTTAGCAGCTTGGAAAAGAAGAGGGTTCATTCACTGACCTAAGGAGAAAAGAAAAGGAGCAGTGTGAGGTACAGGGAAGATAGAAAGAGTTCAGATGCAGCTATGTTAACTATTAGGTGGCTATATCCAGAAAGATGACTGTATAGTTGGGTCAAGGCCAGATAGAAAGAAAGAGATGGCAAATGCAGATGTAGAAATCATCTGAATATAGTTAGTAGTTGTAGACATGGACTTGGGTGACATTGTAAAAGAAAAGTTTATGAAGTAGGAAGAATAAAAAAGTAAAAAAGAATCCTTTGCAACATCAACAGGAGAAAAAGCCCAAGCAGTTCAAGAAGTAGTAGTAGAACCAACAGAATAGTTTAATTGAAACCAAAGGAGAGATTTCCAAAAGAAGGGAAATACCAGATGTGTCAAACACAACAAAGGTCAAAGAAAATATAAGTTGAAGAGTTCACTGAATTCAGCACTTAGGAGATCACTAAATGGTCTAAGCAAAAGCAGTTTCAAAGGAGTAGAGAACCCAAATTTAGGTGAATGAAAAAATGACTAGGAGGTAAGGATATAAGCACAGTGAGTATAACTCGCCCTTTGAAGAATTTTTGTTTGATGGGAAAGCAAGACATTAAAGTATATAAAGACTTTGGTGATTCTGTTCTTTGCCTGACATACTTCCCCTTCTTTTAATAGGAGCATCTTTCCTGTCCTTTGGTGAAACTGCCTCCACACATTCCATGTAATCCTGGTGAGGATGTCATTTATGGTACCCTGGTCCCAAGGGCTACAGCAGAGGAATGCATGACCCAATCCCCAGGCTACAGGGTTTGATGGTGGGATGAATACAAGACTCAACGAAGGTCATTTAGAATGAACTCTGCTCTGCCAAACCTAACAGGGAAGGCTGTTTTTCCACTGAGACTGTTCAACTAGGAAGATGTGAGTTAGGGGCTACCTGCCATGTGAAAAAGCCTTTTGAAAAAAATAAAGCCAATTATTAACAGGCATAGCTAAAAAACTGAGAGAAAGCCAGAAGCACGACCAAAATTATTTGAGTGCCTGGATCTAGCAAAATTAAAGCCAGATGCATGTCTGGACTTACAAGTTTACATGAATGGTCTCCTTTTTTTTTGTGATTAAGTCACTTCGAGTAGAATTTCTGTCACTTATAACGAGAATAGTCATGACTAGCTTGATGAGGATAGGGAGCTGAAGAAGGAAGAGACTTGAGCATATTTATATGGTGAAGACAAATAAGGAGGAGAGATTAAAAATTTAGAAAAGAGAGGGATAACTGGTCTCCTAAAGCCCCAAGAGAGGCAGGATTAGAAATATTAAAACTGTAGGTGGAGAGATAAACCTTGAATAGAAGAAAAGAGAAATCTTCTTTAAAAACAAAGTTAAGGATGATACAGAGATAGAAATACACAGTTGCAGGGTAGAAAGTTGAAAGAGTTTATATAGGTTCGATTTTCAATTCTCCATTGACAACTAAAAGTCAATTTCATTTTATAGAAATGGCACTGAACTGGGAATCAAAAGATATAGAATCTATTTCTGTCCCTGCCACTAATTAGATATGTGATTTTGGGCGAGGCATTTAATCTCTCAGAGTCTTGGTTTCTTTCACTATAAAACTGCACAAAGGTCCCTTACAATTTAAATTTTATGATTCAACATACTTTCTCATATAATTTCTGATATTTTCCCTTCTCCTTTCTTGAAACTGGAGTACAGATGATAAAAATTGGCATGTTTTTCTTAAAACATTCTCTAGAGCAATATTTGAATACAAATAAAGTATGTTTTGCCACCAAAAATTAATTGTGAAAAGTATAATGAATATACTCAATTACTACTAATAATGGTACAAATACTATGTTAAGAGCTTTATGTATATTATCTCATTTAATACTAAATCCCTAAAACATAAGCAGATGAGGGAATTGAGATAAAGTGGGTAGTACATTATAAAAAGTGACAAAACTACTCAATGGTAAAATTTGAACCTAGACAGATTATTCTAAGCACTTTTCTTTTAGTAACCTCCCAGCCCAACATGGGTCTCAAACTCATAACCCCAAGATCAAGAGTCACATGCTCTACTAATTGAGCCAGCTAGGCATCCCAAACAGATTATTCTAGATCCTGTGAATTTAACTACTACACTATACAGCTTCTTCTTCTTTAAAAAAAAAAAAAAAAAAATGTGGCCCATTTTTAGTAAAACATGGATACAATTATTATTGGGGGTTAAAGTATCTAGATGAGACTTTAATATCATAATATAATTGGATTTGGAATAGGGGATAGGAAAGAAAGAAAAGTAGGAAAACTGCAAAAACAGCATCAAAGAGGGTGCCTGGGTGGCTCAGTTGGTTAAGGTCTACCTTCAGCTCAGGTCATGATCCCAGGGTCCTGGGATCGAGCCCTGCATTGACCCCTGTATTAAGCTCCCTATTGGGCTCCCTGCTCAGTAGGGAGCCTGCTTCTCTCCTCCCCACTTGTGCTCTCTCTTGCTATCTCTGTTTCTCTCTCTCAAATAAATAAAATCTTAAAAAAAAAAAACAGCTTGAAAGTAATCAGAGGAATAAACTGTGGTATGTAGAAGGGCAGGGAACAGAGCAGCAGAACAAAGAATAAGTTAGAGGGCTACAGGTTGAAGAGAGATAAAAATTAAGAAGCCGACAATGTAACACTTCTCCCCACATTGTAATGATACTAGACTTTGAGCAAGTTAGATTAATGCTCTGATACTCTGAGATTGAGGGACTTTTCTTATTTTTATTTGGGTCTAAGAGGTGGTGGGCACTCCAGCCCTTGCCTACTTAATATCTTAAATTATGGCTAGAGGATGCATAAAGTGACAGAATGAAGAAAAGAATATCAATAGATGCTAAGGTCACACACATGAAATTATTTGTGGAAAACCTCAAGTTTACCATTTCTACATGTATCAATAGAAACAAACAATTCTATGGCCAGGATTATTTCTCACACATTTTAACAGACTGGTTATAAATGGCATGACCCAGACAAATGATGCTATTAATAACAGGATCCAGAGTAATGATGAATTGGTCCCAGTGTTGAAGAACTATATGCTTTATCTCATTAATTTCATGACTGACACAGAAAAAAAGCAAATCTAGATTACATATGAGCTATAGCCCACAAATTAAGTTATATTCTCATATTATCAGAGAAACTGTAAGAATCTTAGGTTTAGAAACTGGAGAGGTATTAAAGTTTACCTAAATTAATCCCCTAATTTTAAAGATAAGACCAAGACCTAAAGAAGTTAAATAATTTTTCCAAGTTCACACAGCTATTTTATAAAACTGGACTAATTTTATAAACATAATATTATTTTAAATAATTTTAAAGACGTATAAAAGTAATAGTTCAGCATTTTAATACTTTGTGTATCTTGAGGTCTCTTATTTTCTCAGTTTTTCCTCATATTATCTTTAAATAAAAATAGTCAACACAACGTAGAGAAGAGACTTCTAAAAAAAATCTATAACAAACATAGCAAGTCCATCTGAAACAACAGACTTAAGAATTTGAAATTGGACCAATAACCCAAGAGAAAAATGTTGTAAGTTAATAATCATAGTAATCTCAGATGTTGGTTTTTCAATAACATTGTCATTCTGAAGTAATGATAAACCATCTTCTCTTTCAAGGTAATAACAATGGTAATTCACCTTTATCTTGATATTCTGATGGTTCTTGTTGAACTTCCGCACAGATTTCATGTTGATCCCTCTGCTCCATTAGAGACAATTCAGGTATGTTTAAACACTCTGACCTTTATAAAGATAAATAAAACCATAAAATGTTAAATATTAAAATTAATCTGAACTTGAAAACCACTTATGCATATAAATAAAAAAGAAATGCTTGATCTTCTCAACACTTCTATGATAAGCTGCATTAGCTTGGATATTAAAGAGTAAAAAATAGGTTTTTATTGGAAGATACTTAGTCATCTTTCATGACCCAGATATGTAGATATCTGCCATCTGTGTATAGCCTTAAAAATCTATTGCTAATGCAACTTTCAATTAGATAATAAAAGCTAGGATCTCTAGAAGTAGTGTTGGCATCTGTTCTGATTGGTCAGTGGCTGTTCTGTACTGTTTATTAAGTATAGTAAATGTCATCTTTGCATATAGAATACCCTTATCTGGAAGGGAAATGACATATACTACTGCCTTCTAGCCATCATGATACAGGAAAAGAATGCTGAGTAATCACCTAGAGCCTTCTGCTTAATAACTAGGAATATGAACTGCAGTTATTTTATCTATAAAATAGGACAGAAATAGCTCATTTTATGAGGCAGGACGTGGTTAAGGCCAAAAGAGATAATATAAAATGTGCAATTTTAAAATTTAAATTATTTTATAAATATTAAGTGTTATTAATATAGAGTGGGCCCCTAAATATAAAAGATTATACTTTGTACAGCAACATGATTTTTCTTTTTAAAGTATACTTTTGTGGAACGCCTGAGTGGCTCAGTTGGTTAAAGCCTCTGCCTTCAGTTCAGGTCATGATCCCGGGGTCCTAGGGGTCCTTGGGATAGAGCCCCGCATCAGGCTCTCTGCTCAGCAGGGAGCCTGCTTCCTTCTCTCTCTGTCTGCCTCTCTGCCAACTTGTGATCTCTGTCAAACTAAAAAAAAAAAAAAAAAAAAAAATCTTAAAAAAAAAAAAAGTATACTTTTGTGACCTGTTTAGAAAGCAGAGAAGGCCTGAGGGCATGACATATAGGAAGGGTAGTTTCCCAGGAAAGAGATGATTCAATGAATTTTAAAGTATTCTCTAACTGCAGAGTTCTAAATAAATTTAGATAACCAAACTCTTATGATGTCATTACTTCATTATGGAACTAAATGATTACTATGATTTGAATGTAGTCAGTGTTCACCTTTCCCTGAATAAATGATTATTTGGAGAAGCAAAGAGTTTATGATGATTATTCTACCTTGGATATTAACATTATATTTGTACCTTGATATACTGGGGAGAGAAGGTTTTGGAGTAAAACAAAATTCTTTAAGGTCCACACTTTGAGACTTATTCATTTGCATCTATTAATGAAAAAAAAAGTTCAACTGTCAATTTCACAGCAACACTTTTTAACAAATAAGCCAAACAGCAAAACTCTTGCTGGTATACAAAGTCCCCAAAACAATGGATTATGAGAAACTCAGGCTAGTTCTCAAATCAAATCTTCTCAGGGACTTCTTAAATGTTGATATTCTTCAGGTTCTTTACTAGGCCTCCTTCTTCTCCCCTCTCTTTACACATTTTCAAAGATCTAATTTACTTCCATGGCTTCAATTATCATCTACAAGTGAATGACTCTCAAAATATATATTTCTAACTCAGCTCCTTTCCCTGATTTTTGAAGAGTTAATCCAACTCTCTGTAGAACATCTTTACCTAGATATCTTGCAGGCTTCGAAATTCAGTGTTTTCCAGATTGAACTTATTGTGTATTTACTTCTCCATACTTGCTTTTCCTTTGGAGTTTCCACCCTGGTGAGGCCTCACTTTTTTCCTACTTGCTCAATCAAGAAAGCTGGTCATCATATTTATTCCTTTTACTTCATCTGTCGTAAGCAATTAAATACCAGGGTAGTTGATTCTATCTCTGAAAAATGTCTTAAACCTAGCCACTTCTTTCTACTGCTACTGCTACTATTAAACTAAGCCATTATCTTGCCTGGATTATTGCAAAACCCACCTAATGAGTCCCTATGTTCCTTTTCTATCATCCTCTAATCCATTCTCTACATTGCAACCATACTGAAATTTAGAAAATGCAATTCTGATCATGTCACTCATTAAAACTCTTCAGTGGCTTCCCAGTACTTTCACGATAAGGTCCAAATCTTTAAAATAGCAAAAATACCTTCATTATCTAGCTCTCACTTACCTCTTCAGCCTCATCTCTCACTATTTCCTTACTTGTGATTGAACTCCAGACATACTGTGTAACTTCAATGTTTTAAAAGATGTCTCTCTTTCTCAGTTCTGGACCACTTCATATTTCCTATGTCTGGAATACTCTTCTATCCCTCTCCCCCACCACTCTGGTGCCTATCTCTCCATTCATGACTTATGCCTAGATATTCTTCAAGTCTCAGTCATATTTATTTGGAATCCTTTCCTGGCCTATCAAATCTGGACTGAGTACACTTTCTATCCAATTTCAAGTTATCTTATACCTCTGTCACAGAATTCTCTATCACTGAAAAAGCCTATTTAGTTATTTATCCTTTACTCAATTATAAGCTCTATGAGGACTGGGACTAAAACTGTCTTATTCACTGCTGTATCTTAGCACCTGTCACAGTACTTAGCATATTGTTGGTGCTCAATGAATGTGGAAGGAGGGCACCCAGCTGACTCAGTTGGAAGGGTGTGAGACTTCTGATCTCAGGGTTGTGAGTTTGAGCCCTACTTTGAGTGTACAGATTACTAAAAATAATAACTTTCTTTTTTGAGAGAGGGAGAGAGGGGCACCAGGGTGGCTTAGTCAGTTGGGCATTTGTCTTTGGCTCAGATCATGATCCCAGGGTCCTGGGATCAAGCCCCACATCTGGCTCCCTGTTCTGCGGGTAGCCTATTTCTCCCTCTCCCTCTGCCTGCTGCTCCTTCTGCTTTTGCTCTCTCTCTCTGTCAAATAAATATTAAAAAAAAAAAAAAAGTAAGAGAGGAAAAGAGAAAGGGAGGGAAAGGGCATAGAGTGAGGGAGAGATATAATCTTAAGCAGGCTCTTCAACCAGTGTGAAGCCCAACAAGGGGCTCCATCTCAACCCTGAGATTATGACCTTAGCCAAAATTAAGAGTCAGACACTTAGCAGATCACCCAGATGCCCCAGTTAAATAAACTTAAAAAAAAAAAAAAGAATATGGAAGGAAAGAGGGAATAATATGGAATAGAGAAGGAAAGAAGAAAAAAGGATAAAAGAAAGGAAGGAAAGAAGGGAGAGGGAGGAAAAACTTGGGCTACTAAAAAATTAGTATTTCAGAGAAGGTGGTGGCTGTTTCGACGTGCATGCCTCTCCATTTCCCAGTATTCCCCTTATTTTAGCCTCATGACTTAAAATCTTCATTCTTATTAAAGCTCTAGAAAAGTGCTTTTCTTACCTCTTTTCCGTGGCCTGATCAATTATTTTGCCCTGAACATGATGAGGTAGGCTTAGAATAAGTCTGCTAGTGACCAGCCTATCAACCAGTAGGAACAACCATTCTTTCAGGACTTGGAAAGGAGGCTCTTGCTCAGTACTCATATAGGTACATGAATCAAAATCAACTTCAGACTTTCCATACCACTCCAGCACAGACAGAACCAGGAAAGAGCAAGTGTGTCTAGTTTTAATTGCCGAACTAAGCCAAACTACATATCCCTCACCATTTCCTTCTTCTTTGGTTTAAAAAAAAAAAAAACAAAAATCAAAAAACTAATAAGGGGTTGTAGAACTATGTCCCAAAAGTAGATTTACAGACTAATTATTAAGAACTACAATATTTTGGAGCAACTGGGTGACTTGGTTGGTCAAGCGGCTGCTTTCAGCTCAGGTCATGATCCCAGGGTCCTGGGATTGAGCCCCGTATTGGGCTCCCTGTTCAGGAGGGAGTCTGCTTCTCCCTCTGCCTCTGCCCCTCCCCCTGGTTGTGCTCTTTCTTAGTACCTCCTCTCTCTTAAATAAACAAATAAAATTTAAAAAAAGAAAGAACTATAATATATTTCCTTTAGAACCAGTATTTTGAAAAATGGCCATACTCCTAGGCAAGCCCTCAAGTAATTAAAGTATACTTCAGATACCTACCTAACTGATACATAGAATAAAAGAATATTCATATACCTTAAATTACAAAACAAGGGCTAAATGTTATTAAAACTAACCTTGAGACGTTTAACAGGAGGAAGTGATAAAACAGCATTCCTGTTTCTTAAATCAGATAAATATGAAGAGATTGTTGGCTCTTTCATCTCTGACCTCTGTGCAACTCCAGTTTTACCTAAGAAAAGAAATTCTCAATTCTTTAGGTTAAACTTTAGGTAGTGTTCATGTAAAGCCAAATTTATTCATAATTTCTTTTTCTAAAAATTTTTTTATTTAAATTCAATTTAGTTAACATACAGTATTAATAGTTTTGGGGGTAGATCTCCATAATTTCTAATCTACTTTTTTCATGTTATCCACAAAGAAAGAAAATTATTTGAGTTATAAACTGCAGAATATAAATATCATACATAGGTAATTAGGATGTCATTACTATTCAAAGGCCATTCAATTTTTAAAACCTGAAATAAACTTCTTTTATGGAACTCACAGCAGTCATGTCCACATGTATGTTTATTTTTACAGTGATGATTACATTCTCGATTCCCAGGTTTTTTGCAAGCAGTCATTCCTAAATTAATATAAGAAAAACAAACCTATTTTTTACTGTAGTTCATTTCCTTTTATAGAGTACAAAAAGTTACGATTTTCACACTTTTTCAAAATGTTAGCCCATTTTATATGTAATTTTTAAAATGATACTTCTGACAACAGCTAGTCCCTGCCGGGTTATTAACCCAATCCCAGCTCCTCACAAGGAAGGTCAACACACCTATAAGCTTCTCTTTACCTCCCTGACATAAACAGAGCCAATTACCACAGAATATCAGTAACTCTTTTTTTAAAGATTTTATTTATTTATTCACAAGAGACAGAGAGAGAGTGAGAAAGGCAGAGGGAGAAATAGACTCCTCGCTGAGCAGGAAGCCTGATATGAGACTCAATCCCAAAACCCCAGGATTATGACCTGAGGTGAAGGAAGACTCAACCATCTGAGCCACCCAGGCACCCAGGAATATAAGTAGCTCTTATCTTGAATGAGGTAAGAATAAGAAACTTCTCTGCTGCTTTATACTTACACTTAAAGTAGAACCTGGAAAGAAACAAACATAACAGCATTTTGATGGTATCAGTGATAGTTTCTAGTACTTAGGACATCATACATATTTAATAAATGTTAGAAATATGTGTTTTGGGGGGTATAAGGAATTTTCTGTATGAATTCACAGGAAAAAGATTGCTTCCAGCTTGACCCCCCAAGCTAGAACATCCAAATATATAATTTATTCTTCATTTATAATATTTTAAGTAGACTTTTTCTTGATCTTAGTAACAAGAGGGAAGGAAGAGACATCTGAACTGACAGATAGGATCTGGACACGAGAAGGGGACCAGGGGAAGATGGTCCAGGTAGAGGGCATAATATTCAAAGACAGCAAACCACAGACTGTAGAAATAGAAATAACTTGACTTTTTTTGGAGCATAGATTTTAAGTGAACTAGAAATGTTGGAGGGAATGAAGAGCTTTGAAAACCTTTATAACATTTTCTGGTCCTTTACTCTTCATTTTTCAGTGCTGTTGCTCAGTCAACTCTTTTCAAGACATGGCACATTTAGATAATAATAATATTTGTATAGCACCTGGAGTAAATGGATAAGGCTGCTCACTCTATGAGGCAACTGGCTACATGCCTTAAGGGGCAAGCAGATCAATGTACTGGGTAGTGATAAAGTAATGAAACATCCCTGGCAGCTGGAAGCTGACAGGCTGAACCACAGGGTTCCCAAGTGAATATAAACAACTTTGGCAGAATATAAACAATACTCAGGTAAGGCCATTCTGTGACTATAGTAAAGATCGAAATAAGACTACTGTGTAATTATCTCTGAAACTTGAGACAAGGACACTCAAGAACCACAAAAATAACTAAACATCCCCCTCTTCTGGCTAACACAAATGACTACTATTTCCATAATCTTCCCATATCTAAGATAAGATACACCAAAATATCTAATACTTCCCTTTTTTAAGTATGTAATCTAGAATTGACCTCTGCTCTCCCTAAACCCTGCTAAGAATCACCAGCACAAGATAAAATCCTATAAATAATCTTTTCCCAACCCCTTGAGATAACCCACAGCTCTACCAGAGCTGTGATCTTTTGCTGTAACAAGTCCAAAAATACTTAACTTTCCTCAACTACAGGTGTGCTCCCAGTGGTCTTTAGATGAAAGGGTTCAACAATATATTTTGCAAGGTTTGCCACGGATTACTGGTTAGAAGATTTGCCCCAGTTCAAAATTTCATCTCTCAGTTACCTGGTATCCTTGTCAAGTCCTACCATATTACAATTTATTATACATGCTGTTGTTTAATTAGTCCTCCTGAAGTTCAACTCTGGTCAGATCATTTGTCCACCTAGAATGTTAGTTACTTCCTGTGCCAGCAAATTAATTCCATATTTAAAGTCCTCCACAATGTAATTCTAGCCTCCCTTTCTGGTACCCTAAATACTAATCCTAATTCATCAAAATATATTTGGTTGCCATTATTCAAATCGTCTCAAGACATTCTATGATTATAACTCTGATATTACCTCTTGTCTTAGAAGCTGCTCACTTCTTTGTCTATCAGAAGCTTATCGACTTTCAAGACCAACTTAAATGGTACCTCTACCATGGAGATCTATTCTTATCACCCCATCTGAAGTTATTTTTCTCTTCTTTGAGCCCCTATGGCATTTTCTTTGTCTCTCTTTACTCACTGCATGCTGCCTTATATATTCACATGAGAAACACATGGTGAGGTACAGGGCACCTTAAACTAAAATAAGAAAACATAAGTTTTAATATGGGCTCTTATCTGTAAAAAAACAGATTAAAAACAATATCTGTTTTGTTCACCTCATAGAGATGAAAAGATAAAATGAAATTAAGTATGTGAAGGCATTTCTTTTTTTTTTTTTTTTGAGATTTTATTTATTTATTTGATAGAGATCGCAAGTAGGCAGAGAGGCAGGCAGAGAGAGAGGAGGAAGCAGGCTCCCTGCTGAGCAGAGAGCCCGATGCGGGACTCGATCCCAGGACCCTGGGATCATGACCTGAGCCGAAGGCAGAGGCTTTAACCCTCTGAGCCACCGAGGTGCCCCTGTGAAGGCATTTCTAAATTAAGTGATAAACTAATATATTAGAGCATGTATTATCTCTATTCTTACTTAAGGATTATGCAAGTAACTACAAAATTAAAATTGTTTAGAATCCTATGAAGGAGAGAAACACAATGCTATATGATAATTGGAGGCACCATCCTAGGTAGGAATGTCTTGGAAGGCTTCCCTAACTTCCCTAACTCAACTGAGTTGAGGACAAAAGAAAGAATGGGAATTAAGAAGGCAAGGAGGCAGGAGAAAGAGAGCATGGCATATGCAAAAGCTCTATAAGGGAAAGCACGGCATATAGGAGAAATTGAAAGAAGGTCAGTGTGATTAATACTCAGCAAGTAAGAGAGAGCACACAACATGAGATTAGTAGAGAACAGTCAGGCTATATTTGTAGAATGGCTCCACCATGGAACCCTGGTAATTCCATGTCTCTATATAGGCCATATCAAGACTTAACTATTTATAGAATGCCCTCTGAACCTCTTTGGGACATGTCAAGATAGTCAGTCTTGTGAGGTGGTACTAAAAGAAATTTCTCATCTGCCTCCTTGGCTTGCATGAGACTGCCATGAAGCAGTTTCTCATCTGCCTCTGGTTCCGGTAAGGCACTGGTCCTTCCACCTTGCCTCTTCCAAGGTACAGATGCAGGCTATAAAACCACTTAATTGCAGCCTATAGTTGATGCCTCAAAAACAAAGCAATCCACCATTGTGTTATCTGATCAGTGTTATCCTATGGGATTAGGAATGCAAGCAACTGATAACATGCTGATATTATTTTGCTGTCCACATAAGTAATAAACTGTCTAGGTCCATTTAGGTCTCCAGTGTCCTTAACCAGCCAAATCTATGGAGGTGAGACAAGACTACCTAGCAACTGCCATCCCACTGCTGCTTAGGAATTGACTGACCACGTGACCTAGTAGGGATGTTAATGATTGGATCTTTTATTCTAAGGCCTAGGAGGAGACACTACATTGATTTAATCAAGGAATGAACATAATTAAATTCACAGTTTGAAAAAAAGGCTACCACAGGAGTCTAGGCAAAAAAATGATGGTAATTCAGTCTAGAGTGATGATACTACTAGAGTCAGAGAATGGGCTGATTTGAGAGCTAGACAGAAAGAAAAAATATCTTTAATACTGAATCAAGTGAAGCACTTTTCTTTCTTGAGCAGCTGTATTGTTTTCCCTGAAGTTTTGCTGCCTTTCTTTTAGTCTTAAATTTCTTTAAGTGTATTCAATATTTCAGAGACAAAAATAAATACATGGAGACACCACCTATTTATTCCCCCTTCATGGCTACCTCCTTCTTAAGCCTTCCATCCTCCTCCTAACATATTGTAGGCCTGTCCTACAACTGTCATCCAGCGTCCTGGGATCGAGTCCCACATCGGGCTCCTTGCTCAGCAGGGAGCCTGCTTCTCCCTCTGCCTCTGCCTGCCCACTCTATCTGCTTGTGCTCACTCTCGCGCTCTCTCTCTCTCTCTCTCTCTGACAAATAAATAAATAAAATCTTAAAAAAAAAAAAAAAAAAAAGCAAGACAGCCTCTCAGAGAGAAACTGGATGAGTTGTCCCCACCCCAGAAGAGTTCATTAAAAAAAAAAAAAAAAAAAAAAAAAAAAGCTTCTTGAGTGAATCCACTATTCTTGGATTCTTTGACTTCTTTTTTGGTTAACTGCTTTGTTATATTGTGCTCATACTCAAGCAACTGCCTCAGAAAAGCTGTGTGTGAGTTCAACTTTCTAAATCCTTGGATGTATTACGATTACTTTACTTTCACACTTAATAGTTTGGCTGGGTATAGAACACAGGGTTGAAAATCATTTTCCCCTGGACTTTTAAGTCTATTGTCTTCTACCATCCAGTGCTGCTGATAAAGATGAACAAAATTTCAATTCTTGTTCCTTGAAAGTGTTTATGATTTTCTCTTTATGCATGATGTTCTGAAATGTTGCAATTATTCCTTCTTTGTAGATATTCTTTCATTCACCCTAACTAGCACTGACTAAGCCTTTTTGATATGCAGATCTATATCTCCAAGTGTAGAATATTTTCTTAAATTATTTCTTCTGATTTGTTTGTTGTCTCTTTCTGGAACATTTATTAGTCAGCTACCAAACTCCTAGATTTCATTTTATCTCTTTTATTTTCTGTCTCCCTGTCTAATTCCAAAGAATCAAGACTATCTAGATAAGAAATAGCAAATCTGAGTTTCTAGCTAAGGTAGTCTAATTCCAGAGCCCGAACTCTCAACCACTTTGTCTCCCTCAAATAATGCATTTAATTTATTTAGGGAAGAAATCAAAGGATTTGGGGGGTGGGAAGTCAGGAGGAAAAACCTTGTAGGTTGTTGTTTTGCAGTAAGGAATAAGGAATTGCTTTGTTCCTTAATCCAACTCCTAATAGATGCATTTCTAAACATCACCACAAGATGGTGTCCAATGACTATACACATTTATTCCCAGTGGTTGAAAACTACCTACCATCTGGCAATTGAATTTTAAAGATTCTAGAGACACTCGCAAATTTCAAGGCAGAGTTGGCAAGTCTTGCTGGGAATGAAGACTGTATACAAGTTTGTTTATAGAATATTAGCAAATGGATATTAATTATCTAAGTGACAAAAACTTTCTCTGTTAGAAATGGTACTTGTAAGTGCTCTTCCATCCCTACACCACCACCCATATCCTGATAATTGTCTGATTTTGTCTTATTAACAAACATAAGATTACAGAGATTGATAATTGGAAAAATTAGGTTCTCAAAGAAAATTGACCTAAGCTGTACTCTTAGGTATAATTTAAGGTTAATAAATCCCATATTCCCATTACTATAATAATCTGAAAGGCATATATTTTCATAGTTCTGTCACATATAGATTTGTATGTTTTTAAAGCCCCAATTCTAATTATTTAAAGTAAAATAAATTTATTAATGTCAACTAGAATTGTATTTAAGGAAAATATTTAAAATTACTTTAATAGGGTCAGTAATGGCTGGTGGGGGAAGGGTTAGTTGTTTCAAAAAAAATCAAAGAGGGTGCCTGGGTGACTCAGATGATTAAGCACCTGCCTTTGGCTCAGGTCAGGATCCCAGGGTTCTGGGCTCCCTGCTGGGCAGAAAGCCTGCTTTCCTTCTCCCACTCCCCCTGCTTATATTCCTGCTCTCGCTGTCTCTCTCTGTCAAATAAATAAATAAAATCTTTAAAAAAAAATCAAAGAAAAATTGATAGTAGTAGGCACGTAACACCTGACACACTTAGCCTTGCATCCTAATTATAAATTTAAGTAATTGGTCTCTGTATAGGCTACTGGAGTTAATATTTTTTTTCTTTTTTTAAAGATTTATTTCTTTGTTTTAGAGAGAAGGGAGAGAGAGATGAGAGGGAAAGTGAGAATCTCCAGCAGACTCCGTGCTGAAGGGGGAGCCCGACTCTGGGGCTTGATACCACAACCCCAAGATCATGACCTGAGCCAAAATCAAGAGTCAGACAGGTTAAATGACTGAGCCACCCCGGCACCCCTGGGGTTAATATTTCTAAAAGAATATTACTTTGACTTTTGCAGTTCCTGATTTATGTTAATCAAATTTATGCACTTTATGACTTTAAATGAGAGAGCATCCTCTCTTAATTTTTTGTCAAATATACTATCATTTTGTTATTTATTTATCAAGAAAAAGGTAACACTAATGAATTGGAGTCCACAGTGCTCAGGCATTTCTTTTATCCTTTCGTTTTTTCAAATATTTAAAATTTTCAACTCAGAATGGCATAGCAACTGTAAATGAATTTACTAATGTCAAATCAATTTTCTTCAAATTAAACAAAGTCCATACCTCTTACTGAGAATCTATTTAAAGAATCAAAAGTTTAAATGCCCAACTCTTATATATTAAGAATAGGCCTGAAAAAATTTTAAATACTTTACAGTCAAAAAAGTATATTTTTCACATTGTCGTATCTTAAAAATAGCAAAAATATTTTTTCCTTAAATTTTACAAAATGTTATCTATTTGACTATATAGATGAGAAACTACTGCTAAAAGAATGTTTTCAAACACAGGAAGCATGAAAATAATTTTTAGCTACATTATGTAAATTAAAGTGCATACTTCTGTTTTGATATATGGCCCCATAATTTGATATTATAATACTAAAGTATGTGAACCTTCAAGCACATTTAGAAACAATTATTTAGCAACTATAGTCTCTGAACTGAATATTAGTTTGTATCATTTAATAACATGGTCTGACAGGAAGTCAGAAAAATTGAGATTTGGATTGTTTTGAAAAAGCCAAATTTTGTTGTTACAACCTTAGTAGGATATAAATCTATGACCCCTTCATTGTGTCACATATTTAGAAAGGTGCAGATAGGACATGTATGTTATATTTAAAGGTGTAAGTATGTAAATTATTTGGGGATATATGAATTTGCATATAAGAACTGAATTATATAACTGGAATATTCACAAGATTTGGGATGGTTGAAAAATACAGATTTGAAGGAGTACATGCAACCCAATGTTTATAGCAGCATTATCAAGAGTAGCCAGAATCTAGAAAGTGTCCCAATGTCCATCGACTGATGAATGGACAAGGAAGATGTGGTATATGTATGTATATACACACACACAAGCACACACAATGAAATATCACTCAGCCATCAAAAATAGTGAAACCTTGTCATTTGCGAAGATGTGCGTGGAGCTAGAGTGCATTATGCTAAGAGAAATAAGTTAGAGAAAGACAAATACCATATAATTTCACTCCTATGTGGAATTTGAGAATGAAAGAGATGAACATGTGGGAAGGGTGGGAAAAAAGAGGGAAACAAACCAAACGAGACTCTTAATGATAGAGAACTGAGAGTTGATGGAGAGAAGTAGGGGGAGATGGGCTACATGGGTGATGGGTATTAAGGAGAGCACTTGTTATAATGAGCACTGTGTATTGTATGTAAGTGATGAATCATTGAAGTCTACTCCTGAAACCAATACTGCACTGTATGTTAACTAACTAGAATTTAAATAAAAATTTGAAAAAAAAAAAAAAAGATTTGGAATGGTATATGTGAAGGGTGTGTGTGTGTGTGTGTGTGTGTGTGTGAGTGTAGTAAAATATTATTTGTTTGATAGGAAGCATCTTTTACCCATTTTCAATGATTGTGCAAAATACATAGGGAACTTTTGCCCTTATAGAAGATTCATGCTAGCAGGAAGTATAGTAAACATTCCAACTTCTCATTACAATTTTAAGTAACAAACAATTCAAGCTATTTTAAACAAAAAGAGCTGGTGAGTGGGGGAAATGTGTTACATGAACACAAATATGTCACAGAATCCAAAGCAGCAATTCAGCGAGGCATCAGAAGGGACTAAAACCAAGAAACAGGAAGTCATCAGAATCCCAGCTCTGGCATTCTCACCTTTGCACCTCTCTGTACCTCTGCTTTAGTTTTCTGTTTCAAAACCCAGCTTTCTGTGATCCTTTCTGCATGTGGTAAAGGATGGTCAGCTGATGGCTCTGAGTTTATATTATCTTCATGCAGCTCTAATTCTTAAATTGTCTTTTTAAAACTGATTTCTGATGCTACTATAAATGGCATTTTAAAAAATGATGATTTCTATTCCTTTTTTGTTTGCTGGCATATAGTAATACTATTGTTTTTCAAATTTTTTAGTTGAAATATAATTCATACCATAAAATCTACTCTTTTAAAGTGTACAGTTTGGTAGGTTTTTAGTATATTCCCAAGGTTGTGTAACCATCACTATATCTAATTCCAGAACATTGTCACCTTAAAAAAAAAAAAATCACATAGCTATTAGTAGTTACTCTTTAGTTCTACCTACACCCAGCCTCTGCAACAACTAATCAACTTTCTAGCTCTATAAATTTGCCTATTCTACACTTCCCATATAAATGGATCCTAACAATATCTGACCTTTTGTGAATGGCTTCTCTCATTAGCATAATCTTTTCAGGGATTATCCATGTATCAGTAGTTTATTCTTTATGGCTGAATATTCCATTATATGGTTATACTACATTTTACTTATTCATTCCATGAGTTGGTAAACATTTGTTGTTTCTATTTTTTGGCTATTATGAATAATGATGCTATAAACATTCACATGCTAGTTTTTATATGTTTTCAATTCTTTTGGATATAAACACAGAAAAGGAACTGCTGGGTCGCATGATAATTCTATGCTTAACTTCTTGAGGAACTGGCAAACTGTTTTCCAAAGCAGCTACACAATTTCACATTCCCATAGCAGTGCTATGAGGGTTTCAATGTCTCTACATCCTCACCAACACTTACTATTGTTCATCTTTTTGACTAAAGTGGGTGGGAAGTAAGTGTCACATTGTGGTTTTGATTTGCATTTCCATCTTGACTAATGATGTTGAGCAACTTTTCATGTTTGTATTGCTCATTTGTAGCTCTTCCTTGCAAAAATGTCTATTCATATCATTTGACCAGTTTGAATTTGGTTCCTTGCGTTTTTATTGTTGGGTTACAAGACATCTTTGTGTATACCAGATACTACTCCTTTACCAGATATGTGATTCGCAAATATTTTCTATCACTCTTTGGGCTGTTCTTTCCACTTTCTTGATAGTGTTATTTGAAGCACAAAGGTTTTTAATCTTTTTAAAAAAAAAACTTTACTTATTTGTTAGAGAGAGAGAGAGAGAGAGAGAGAGCATGCACCTGCACAAGCAGGGGGAGCGGCAGGCAGAGGGAAAAGCATCAGCCAGATGGGAGACTCAATTCCAGGATCCCAGGATCATGACCTGAGCTGAAGGCAGATACTTAACCAACTGAGTCATCCAAGTGCCCCCAGAAGTTTTTAATCCTGATGAAGTCCAATTCATCTTTTTTTAGTTGCTTGAGCTTTAGGTGTCATACCTAAGAAACTATTGCTAATCCAAAGTCATGAAGATATAAACCCATGTTTTCTTCTAAGAGTATTACAGTTTAACTCTCACTTTTAGGTCTTAACACATTTTGAGTTAATTTTTACATATGGTATGAAGTATTTATAGTATGAAATAATACCATATATTGTATGAAGTAATTATTATATAATTAACTCAACTGACTATTCAGTTGTCCAGCTCTTTTGTTGAAAGGCTATTCTTTCCCACACTGAATTGTTTCGACAACTTTGTTGGAAATCAACTGGCCACAGATGTATGGGTTTATTTTTGTACTCTTAAATATATTCTGTTGATCTATATGGCTATTATTATGCCAGTACCACATTGTCTTGACTATTGTGGCTTTGTAATAAGTTTTGAAATCAGGAATTGTGAGTCCTCTATCTTTGTTCCTCCCCCCACCCAAGACTGACTGGCTAATCCGGATATTTTACATTCCCATATGAATTCTATTTATTTATTTATTTATTTATCTATTTATTTATTTAAATTCAGTTAGCCAACATATAGCACATCATTAGTTTCAGATGTAGTGTTGAATCAGTTGTTTATAACAACTGGTGCTCATCACACCATGTGCTCTCCTTAATGCCTATCACCTAATTACTATATCCCCCAACCACCTCCCCTCCAGCAATACTCAGTTTGTTTCCTATAGTTTGTTTCCTATAGTTAAGAGTCTCTTGGGGTTTTTCTCCCTCTCTGATGACTTCCCATTCAGTTTTCTCTCCCCTCCCCTATGATCCTCTGTGCTCTTTCTTATATTCCACATATGAGTGAAACCATATAATTGTCTTTGACTCATTTTGCTCAGTGTAATACCCTCCAGTTCCATCTATGTTATATGGTAACTATATATAAGGTAACTACTCATCCTTTCTGATGGCTGAATAATATTCCATTGTATATGTGTGTGTGTGAGCATGCAGGTAAAAAATATATATGTATTATATGCATATAGGCATGTAAAAATATACATTTTTTACATGCACACACACATATAAAATGGAATATATAATATACAATGGAATATACATATATTCCATTGTGATATATATTCCAGTGTGTGTGTGTGTGTGTGTGTGTGTGTATTTCTTCTTTATCCATTCATCTGTCAATGGACACCTTTGTTCTTTCCACAGTTCAGCTATTGTGGACATTGTTGCTGTGAACACTGGGGTGCATGTCTTTGGGGTAAATACAAAGTAGTGCAATTGTTGGATCTTAGGGTAGCTCTATTTTTAACTTCTTGAGGAACCTCCATACTGTTTTCCAGAGTGGTTGTATCAGCTTGCATTCTCACCTACAGCGTAAGAGGATTTCCCTTTCTACACATCCTCGCCAAAATGTGTTGTTTCCTGTCTTACTAATTTTTGGTGCAATGGTAAATGGGATTGATTCCTTAATTTTACGTCCTTCTGTCTCACTGTTAGTGTATAGAAATGCAACTGATTTCTGTCCATTGATTTTATATCCTGCCACGTTGCTGAATTCCTGTATGAGTTCTAGCAATTTTGGGGTGGAGTCTTTTGGGTTTTCCACATAAAGTATCATGTCACCTGCAAAGAGAATTTGACTTCTTTGCCAACTTGAATGCCTTTTACTTCTTTTTGTTATCTGAGTGCTGAGGCTGGTACTGTATGTTGAACAACAGTGGTGAGAGTGGGTAGCCCTGCCATGTTCCTGACCTTAGGTGAAAAGCTCTGTTTTTCCCCATTGAGAAGATTAATTGTTGTGAGCTTTTTGTATATGGCTTTCATGATATTGAAGTATGTTCCCTCTATTCCTACACTGTGGAGAATCTCAATCAAGAAAGGATGTATTTTGTCAAATGTTTTTTCTGCATCAATTGAGAGGACCATATAGTTCTTGTCCTTTATTATTATTATTATTATTAACGTGATGTATCATGCTGATTGATTTGTGAATGTGGAATCATCCTTGCAGCCCAGAAATAAATCCCACTTAGTTGTGGTAAATAATCCTTTTAATATACTATTGGATCCTACTGGCTAGTATCTTGGTGAAAATTTTTGCCCCATGTTCTTCAGGGATATTGGCCTATAATTCTCCTTTTGTTGGGCTTTTTGTCTGGTTTTGGGATCAAAGTAATGCTGACCTAATATTAAAAAAAAAAAAAAAAAGCTAATGCTGGTCTCATATGAGTTTGGAAGTTTTTATCCCTTTCTATTTTTTTGAAACAGCTTATTCTTTTAATGTTCGGTAGAATTCCCCTGGGAAGCCATCTAGCCCCGGACTCTTGTTTGTTGTGAAATTTTTGATGACTGCTTCAATTTCCTTACTGGTTATGGGTCTGTTTAGGTTTTCTACTTCTTCCTGTTTCAGTTTTGGTAGTTTATAAGTTTCCAGGAATGCATCTGCCTAATTTATTGGCATATAGTAGCTCATAATATGTTCTTCAAATTGTTTGTATTTCTTTGGTGTTGGTCATGATCTCTCCTCTTTCATTCATGATTTTATTAATTTGGGTCCTTTCCCTTTTCTTTTTGATAAGTCTGGCTAGGGGTTTACCGATCTTATCAATTCTTTCAAAGAGCCTGCTTCTAGTTTCATGTTCTACTGTTCTTTTGGTTTCCATTTCATTGATTTCTACGCTAATGTATTATTTTTCTTCTTCTGCTTGGTTTAGGCTTTGTTTGCTGTTCTTCCTCCAGCTCCTTTAGGTGTAAGGTTAGCTTGTGTATTTGAGGCTTTTTAAATTTTTTTGAGAAAGGCTTGTATTCTAAGATCTTCTCTCTTAGGACTGCCTTTGCTATATCCCAAAGGCATTGAAATATTATTTTTTTCATTTTCCTTTGTTTCCATGAATTTTAAAAATTCTTCTTAATTTCCTGGTTGACCAATTCATTCTTTAGTAGGATGCTCTTTAACCTCCAAGTGTTTGAATTACTGACAAATTTCCTCTTGTGATTAAGTTCAAGTTTCAAAGCATTGTGCTCTGAAAATATGCAGGGAATGATCCCAACTTTTGGTACCACTGACACCTGATTTATGACCCAGTATGTGATCTATCCTGGAGAATATTCCATGTGCACTTGAGAAGAAATGTATATTCTGTTGTTTTAAGATGGAATGTATCTGCAAAGTCCATCTGGTCCAGTGTGTCATTCAAAGCCCTTGTTTCCTTGTTGATCTTCTGCTTAGATGATCTGTCCATTGCTGTGAGTTGGGTGCTGAAGTCCCCTACTATTACTGTATTATTATTGACATGCTTCTTTAATTTGATTATTAATTGGTTTATATAACTGGCTGCTCCCAACTTAGGACCATAACTGTTTATAATTATTAGATCTTTTTTTTTTGGATGGACCCTTTGAGTATGATATAATGTCTCTCTTCATCCCTTACTACAGTTTTTGGTTTAATATCAAATTTGTCTAATATGAAGACTGCTACCCCAGCTTTCTTTTGATGTCTATTAGCATGATAAATATTTCTCCACTCCCTTACTTCCAGTCTGGAAGTGTCTTTAGATCTAAAATGAGTCTCTTGGCACATACCTCAATATTATCAAAGCCATCTATGAAAAACCCACCGCAAATATCATTCTCAATGGAGAAAAACTGAAAGCTTTTCCGCTAAGGTCAGGAACACGGCAGGGATGTCCATTATCACCACTGCTATTCAATATAGTACTAGAAGTCCTAGCCTCAGCAATCAGACAACAAAAGGAAATTAAAGGCATCCAAATCAGCAAAGAAGAAGTCAAACTATCACTCTTCGCAGATGATATGATACTATATGTGGAAAACCCAAAAGACTTCACTCCAAAACTGCTAGAACTTGTACAGGAATTCAGTAAAGTGTCAGGATACAAAATCAATGCACAGAAATCAGTTGCATTTCTCTACACCAACAACAAGACAGAAGAAAGAGAAATTAAGGAGTCGATCCCATTTACAACTGCACCCAAAACCTTTATATACCTAGGAATAAACCTAACCAAAGAGGCTAAAAATCTATACTCAGAATACTATAAAGTACTCATGAAAGAAACTGAGGAAGACACAAAGAAATGGAAAAATGTTCCATGCTCCTGGATTGGAAGAATAAGCATTGTGAAAATGTCTATGCTACCTAAAGCAATCTACACATTTAATGCAATTCCTATCAAAATACCATCCATTTTTTTCAATATACAATATACAAATAATCCTAAAATGTATATGGAACCAGAAAAGACCTCAAATAGCCAAAGGAATATTGAAAAAGAAAGCCAAAGTTGGTGGTATCACAATTCCGGACTTCAAGCTCTATTACAAAGCTGTCATCATCAAGACAGCATGGTACTGACACAAAAACAGACACATAGGTCAATGGAACAGAACAGAGAGCCCAGAAATAGACCCTCAACTTCCTGGCCAACTAATCTTTGATAAAGCAGGAAAGAATGTCCAATGGAAAAAAGACAGCCTCTTCAACAAATGTGTTTGGAAAATTGGACAGCCACATGCAGAAAAATGAAATTGGACCATTTCCTTAGACCACACACTAAAATAGACTCAAAATGGATGAAAGACCTCAATGTGAGAAAGGAATCCAATCAAAATCCTTGAGGAGAACACAGGCAGCAACCTCTTCGACCTCAGCCGCAGCAACGTCTTCCTAGGAACATCGCCAAAGGCAAGGGAAACAAGGGCAAAAATGAACTACTGGGATTTCATCAAGATCAAAAGCTTTTACACAGCAAAGGAAACAGTTAACAAAACCAAAAGACAACTGACAGAATGGGAGAAGATATTTGCAAACGACATATCAGATAAAGGGCTAGTGTCCAAAATCTATAAAGAACTTAGCAAACTCAACACCCAGAGAACAAATAATCCAATCAAGCAATGGGCAGAAGACATGAACAGACATTTCTGCAAAGAAGACATCCAGATGGCCAACAGATACATGAAAAAGTGCTCCATATCACTCGGCATCAGTGAAATACAAATCAAAACCACAATGAGATATCACCTCACACCAGTCAGAATGGCTAAAATTAACAAGTCAGGAAATGACAGATGCTGGCAAGGGTGCGGAGAAAGGGGAACCCTACACTGTTGGTGGGAATGCAAGCTGGTAAAACCGCTCTGGAAAACAGCATGGAGGTTCCACAAAATGTTGAAAATAGAACTACCCTAGGACCCAGCAATTGCACTACTGGGTATTTACCCTAAAGATAAAAATGTAGTGATCCGAAGGGGCACGTGCACCCGAATGTTTATAGGAGCAATGTCTGCAATAGTCAAACTATGGAAAGAACCTAGATGTCCATCAACAGATGAATGGATAAAGTAGATGTGGTATATATACACAATGGAATACTATGCAGCCATCAAAAGAAATGAAATCTTGCCATTTGCGACGACATGGATGGAACTAGAGGGTATCATGCTTAGCGAAATAAGTCAATCGGAGAAAGACAACTATCATATGATCTCCCTGATATGAGGAAGTGGAGATGCAACATGGGGGGTTAAGGGGGTAGGAGAAGAATAAATGAAAAGATGGGATTGGGAGGGAGACAAACCATAAGTGACTCTTGATCTCACAAAACAAACTGAGGGTTGCTGGGGGGAGGGGGTTGGGGGGGTGGAGTTATGGACATTGGGGAGGGTATGTGCTAAGGTGAGTGCTGTGAAGTGTGTAAACCTGGCGATTCACAGACCTATACCCCTGGGGATAAAAATATATGTTTATAAAAAATAAAAAATTAAAAAAAAAATAAAATGAGTCTCTTGTAGATATAGCATATGGAAGGGTCTTGCTTTTTTATCCAATCTGATACCCTGTGTCTTTTGATTAGAGCATTTAGCCCATTTACATTCAAAGTAACTACTGAAAAATATTAATTTAGTGCCATTGCATTACCTGTAAAGTCCCTGTTTCTGTAGATTGTCTCTGCTTCTTTCTGGTCAATGTCACTTTGGGGCTCTCTCTTCACTTCAAGGATCCCCTTTAATATTTTTTGCGGGACTGGTTTAGTGATCACAAATTCTTTTAGTTTCTGTTTGTCCTGGAAGTTCTTTATCTCTCCTTCCATTCTAAATTACACCCTTGTTGGATAAAGTATTCTTAGCTGCATGTTTTTCTCATTTAGTACGCTGAATACATCAGCCAACACTTTCTGGCCTGCCAGCCTAACGTTCCTATCCCTGTAAGTTAAGAACCTCTTGTCTTGAGCTGCTTTCAGGACTTTATCTCTGGAATTTGCAAGCTTCACTATTATATGTGTCAGGGTGTTCATCTATTTTTAATGATTTTGAGGGGAGTACTCTCTACTTCATGGACTTGAATGCCTGTTTCCTTCCCCAGCTTAGAGACGTTCTCATCTATGATTATCTCAAATATACCTTCTGTCCCTCTCTCACTCTTTCTTCTTCCTCTGGGACCCCAATAATCCTAACGTCTTGCTTTATGATTTCACAAAGACTCCCCTCACAGTCCATTAGTTGTTTTCCTCTGTTTTCTTCAGCTTCTTTCCCTTCCATCAACTTGTCTTCTATGTCACTCTTTCTTCTGCTTCATTGACCCTAGTTGTTAGAGCATCCAATTTAGCCTGCATCTCAGTTAAAGCATTTTTAATTTTGGCCTGATTAGATTTTATATCTGCACTAAGAGATTCTCTAATGTCTCTTCTACTTTTTTCAAGCCCAACTAGTAAGTTTATAATTTTTATCCTGAATTCCAGCTCTGATATTTTACTTATATCCATATTGATTAGATCTGTGGCAGAGAGTATTACCACTGATTCTTTCCTTGGCTGTGAATTCCTCCTCCTAGTCATTTGCCCAGAGGAGAACGGATGAATGAGAAAACAAAATTAAAAATATCAACCACGACCCAAGCAAAATATATACTAGGAAAATCCAAAGAGGTCAGAAACCAAAAAAGAAAAGGAAAAAAAAAATAAATAAATAAGGGGGGGGCGGATATAATCTCCCAGGTGGACAAACAGGGTGATCCACTTGGTCCTGGGTGTATTTTGGTCTGTTAGAAGACACTAAATCCCAAAATTGTAAAGAAAGCAAAACTTATATATATATATATATATACAGTGAAAGGAAGCCAAAAGTGAAGACTACACATATAATATGTAAATGTAAAAAAGAAAGTTAAAAAAGACTTAAAAACAAAGAGTTGATAAAATAAGAAACCAGTTGAAAAAGGAAATTATAAACTGAAAGATAAATGAACCATGAGAAAAAAACCTCAAATTCTATATACTAATTTCCCCTATCACTGGACTTTTGCAGTCCTGTGTGCTCTGTAAACTTGGTGTTGGCTTGATGTTCCAGCTGGTCTTCTGGAGGAAGGGCCTGCTGCACTAATTCTTAGGTATCTTTGAATGGGTGGAGTTGCACCGCCCTTGCCAGGGGTCCAGGCTCAGTAAAAGCTGCTTCTGGTTGATCTATGTAACTTTGTTTCCTGAAGGCTTTCTACATCTCTTTAGAGGATGAAAATAAAAGTGGCTGGGCCCTGATCTCCAGCCCCGGAGCTGAAAGATCACAGCTCCCTCTCCTCAGTAAACCCTCAGGGATAAGCAGTCTTCACTTTTGTGTGTGCCAAATTCTAGACTCCTGCAGCCTGCACCTGTACTGATCCTCCCAGGGAAGGCAGAGGGTCACGACATTTCTGCCCTTTTGTGCTGTGGTTCATGGTTTATGACAAAAAGAACTGAGAGCCCCCTCCTGGTCTCACTGGCTGTAATCAACTTCCCCACTCCAGTGCTTGGGAACTCTGCTGGCTCAGGCACCCCCATTTTTTCTGTGAGCCAGGGAATCCTGAGACGACACTGTCCCACCTAGAATTCTGCCCCACTTTGCCACCTGAGCACCTATCAGGCAAGGACGTCTCTTACTAGAGCAGACTTCTAGATTCTGATTTTGTGCTCTGGGGCTATATCACTTTCCAGAAGCTGGCATATGGAGGCTCCCTCCCACTCCCATTTATCTCCTGATACATCCCCTCGGATTCACTTCTCAGCCTACCTTGCAAAAAGGTAGTTTTTTTGGTTGCTTTTCTATTTGTAGAATTCCAGCGATTCTTTTCTTACATCTCAGGTTGAATTCATAGGTGTTCAGAATGGTATGATAGTTATCTAGCTAAATTCAAGGGACCAGGTGAAACAAGGTTCCCTAATCTTCCACCGCCTGTCTCCCTCTTCCCATATGAATTTTAAAATCAGTTTGTGAATTTCTGCCAAAGCAGAGTTAGGATTTTGCTAGCTTTGAATTGATTTGGAATTTTGCCACCTTAACAATATGAAGACTTCCAATCCGTGGACATAGGATATCTTTCCATTTATTTAGGTCTTCTTTAATTTCTCTCAGTGATGTTTTGTAATTTCCTGTGTTCACATCTTGCACTAATTTTATTAAATGTATTCTTAGATACCCTATTCTTTTTAGTGCTATTGTAGTTTTTTTATATTGACTCTGTATCCAGTGATATTTCCAATTTTATATATTAATTCTAACAGTGTGTCTACAGTTTTTTGGATTTTCTAGGTATATAAGCATCTTTCTTTTTTTTCGACTTTTACTTATTTATTTAACACACACACACACACACACACACACACACACACACACACAGAGAGAGAGAGGGAGAGAGAACGAGCATAAGCAGGGGGAAAAGTGGGCAGATGGAGAGGGAGAAGCAGGCTCCCCACTGATTAAGGAGCCTGATGTGGACTTGATCCCAGGACCGGGATTATGACCTGAGCAGAAGGCAGATACTTACCTGACTGAGCCACTCAGGTGTCCCTATAATCATGTTGCTTTCAAGTAACAACAGCTTATTTCTTTCTTCCCACTCCTTATCACTTTTATTTCTTTTTATTATATAACTGTACTGACTAGGACTTCTAGCATAATGTTAAATAGATATAGTAATAGAGAACATTCTTGTGTCATTCTCCATCTAAATAGGAAAGTTTTTAAACTATTTCACTACTGTCCACATTTGTTATATATATATATTTTTTTAATAAAAAATGAGCACTGAATTTTTGTCAAATTTCTTTGACCTCTATCAAGAGGATCACATGGGTGGTTTTTTTTTTCTGTTAATGTAGTGAAATACACTGATCCATCCTTGAATGCTAAGGCACTCTTACATACATGGAATAAGCCATACTTAATTGTACTGTAGTATGACTTTTAAATATATGGCTGGATTCTACTTGCTAATATTTTGTTATGAACGTCTGGAGCTATTTCCATGACATACACTGGTGAATAATTTCCCTTTCTATTAATGTCCTTGTCAGGTCTTGAAATCAAGATCCCTGTGTTGGCTCTGTTCAAAAAAATTACAGCATTAGAAACTATTTTTTCTTTTTCTATTCTCCGAAAAAGTTTGGGTAAGTTTGATACTATTTTTTCCTAAATGTTTGGGGAAATTCACCAGTGAAATCACCTGATGCTCTGGATTTCTTTGTGGAAAGATTTTTAATTGCTTCAATTTCATTACTAGTATCAGACCACTAAAATTTTCTATTTTTTCTGTCAGTAAGTTTTGCTTCTCGAGGGTTTGTTCATTTTTACCCAAATTATGTCAAATTTATTGATATAAAATAATTCACAATAGCTTTTCTTTTTGATGTCTGTAGTGGTATCCCCTTTTTCATTCCTACTATTGTTAATTTGTATTTATCTCTTTATCAGTCTTGATAAGGGCTTCTTAAATTTATTAATCATTTCAAAGAACCAAATCTTAGCTTTGTTGATTTTTCTGTTGTACATTACATTCTATATTTCATTCACTTCTGCTTTTCTCTTTATTATTTCTGTCTTTCTATATTCCTTATATTTGATGTGTTATAGTCCTGAGGTAAGAGCATTTCTGATTTTAATTCTACATATATTTAAAACTCTACAAGTCATTTCAATTACTGCTGTACAATAGCCAATTGAGTTTAATTTATAATAGTAAATTTAGCCATTTATTTGCCCTTTCTACTGTTTTTCATTCCCTCCAGCATTTCTGCACCTTCATCTGTGGTCATTTTCCTTTAAGGAACTCCCTTTAGTATCTCTTTTACTGAAGGCCAATAAATCTAGTGATTGTGTTGGAGTGCTTCAGTTTTGTTTTGTTTTTCCTCAAAATATCTCTATTTCACTTTTATTTTTAAAGATACTTTCACTGGGCACAGAAATCCAGGTTAGCATCATTTTAATACATTTTGAAGCTGTTGGTCCATTATCTTCTGTTTCTATCATCACAGTTGATAAACCAGCTGTCAGTTTCACTGTTCCTCCTTTGAAGGTAATATTTCATTTTTCCATGTCTGCTTTTAAGATTTTCAGCAGTTTTGCTACAATGTGCCCAGTTGTGGTTTTCTGTGCATTTACCTCCTAGGGTTTGCTAAAATTCTGAATCTATGAGTTGATGTCTTTCATTATTTTGGAATGTTCTCGGCCATTGTCTCTGAATATTACATTTGCCCCATTCTTTTCCTTCTCTGCTTCAGAGATTTTAATTATGCATATTTTAGAACTTTTTGAGTATTATGCTTTTTTGTGTTCTTTCCATTCTCTTATCTCTGGGATTTAATTTGAATATTTTTTCTTGCTATGTTTAACAGTTCACAGATCCTGAGTTTGGCTATATCCAATCCATAATTTTTTTTTAAGATTTTATTTACTTATTCGACAGACAGAGATCACAAGTAGGCAGAGAGGCAGGCAGAGAGAGAGAGAAGGGGAAGCAGGCTCCCTGCCAAGCAGAGAGACCGATGTGGGGCTCAATCCCAAGACCCTGAGATCATGACCTGAGCCAAAGGCAGACGCTTACTTAACCCACTGAGCCACCCAGGCGCCCCTCCAATCCATTATTAAACCTACCAATAAGTTTTTCACTTCAGATAATGTATTTTTCAATTCAGGAAAGTCCATTTAAATCTCTGTGTGGATTATAATTTTCTGGTGAAACTTCTCAGCCTTTCATACATTTTTTTTCCTTTTATTTTTTGAAAATACTAATCATAGTTATTTTAGAATCTTTAAATGCTAGCTCTCTTATTTGAATCATCTACAGAGTGTTTTACTCCCTTTATATTGTTAATTATAAGTCATATGGTCTTGCCTCTGTGAATGTGTTGTCAGTGTTTATTATACGGCAAACATTGTATCTGTAAATTCCAAATTATATTATATTACACCAAAGAAGGTTTCTTTTTTCCTGTGTTAGGCAAACATGGTGAGTGGCTGATCACATAAATCCCTTTTGAGAGCATAGCATACTTAGGCTTTTAATTAAGAGCCTACAGGTCCTTGACTCCTCAGCCCTGAAATGGTTCTCCCTCTGGAATTTTAGTTCCTTTAGTCTGCTTTCACTGATGTCCTAAAAATTGTAATATTTATAACTTAGGTAGGCTTTATAGTTGTTACTGTTGGTACACTGGCCTGCCACAAACTACTGCATCCTACCCAGAAATGGGAGCTCTTCTGTGTTTTTTTTTTTAATTAATTTTATTTTTTATTTTTTTAAAGATTTATTTATTTATTTATTTGACAGAGAGAGAGAGAGAGAGAGATCACAAGTAGGCAGAGAGGCAGACAGAGAGAGAGGGGGAAGCAGGCTTCCCACTGAGAGGAGAGCCGATGTGGAGCTTGATCCCAGGACCCTGAGATCATGACCCGAGCCGAAGACAGAGGCTTAACCTACTGAGCCACCCAGGTGCCCCCCCACTTTTCTAAAGACCTTAGTTATTTGAGAGAAAGAGCACATGAGAGATATGAGCAGGCAGATGGGCAGAGGGAGAGGGAGAAGACTCCTTGCTGAGCAGGGAGCCCTGATGTGGGCTCATATGTGAGACCATAACCTGAGCCAAAGACAGATGCTTAATCAACTGAGCCACTCAGGCACCCTACTCTGTGTTCTTTAAAGAGGTGGAGATGAGTGTTCATGGGTTCACAGAATAATTCTCTGAATTATTATAATTATTTAATTATAATTATTAATTATATATAATTAATATAATTATAAAATTATATATTAATAATATATATAATTATTATAATTATAATAAATCTCTGAATTCTGAAGTTACTGTTTATTTTAACTACCAATTCAGAAAGCACAACTGTCTAGGTTACTTTGATAGGAGCTACTGCTTTCACATTCCTCAGTACCTCTTAGTTACTCCCCTTACATATAAGGTAATTAGCAAGCTGAATATTAACTCAGTATTGGATGATATTAGTTACTATTAGCTTTTTATATGTAAGAGTAGTATATTTATGTTTTTTCTTAAATCCTCACCATATACAAATATACACTGAAACATTTACAGAGGATATAACATGATTTTCTTTAAAATATAGAAGGGGAAAACTGAAGAGAGGTACAGATGAAACAATATAAGCCATGAGTTGAACATTGTTTAAGGTAGGTAATGAGTGCATAAGGGTTCATTATACAGATCTGTCCAGTTTTGTGTATCTTTGAAATATTCTGTAACAAAAAATTCTTACGTTCACTGTCACCTGATTTGCCTCATCAAATCTATAAAGTCTTATATATCATTTGCTCTTCTCCAACAATGGCTTTTAGAAAAAAAGGGGCACTGTATATCAAAAACTAGTCAAATAAACTGTGCTCCAAATATCAAACCAATTTGACAAATATTATTTATAAGAAATCCTACTATATATTATTAATGTAATTATTATGAAGCTTAAACATCTAATTCCCAAGTATCTACATCTTGAATGAAGCAGTACTATAACACTGATACTCCTCCCTAGCTATAACTTTGCTTTAATGCAATACAGTAATAAATATAGCTATTTACCTTTATTGGGTCCTGCTATCGTAGATCTATTTGAATGTTTAGAATGGGAAATCTCTGTTTCTGATTTTTTTCGCATTACTATTTGATTTTCAAGCCTCTTCGGTCCTAAGTAAAAGACTGTAAATTTCTGCTGAATATCGAGTCCAACTAGAAAAATGAAAAGAGTATACAAGTACTTAAGTCCTATAAATCTAGCCAGGAGATCATTTATTTGTTTTTATATCTTTCACATTTCTATACCTTTTGAAATAAAAGAGCTAACAAGTCCAGGAAATAAAAATATATATAAAAAAACAAGAGTTAAAAAATATAACAAGTTAAGGGGGGTGGTGGGTTAGGTGAGCCTGGTGGTGGTATTAAGGAGGGCATGTATTGCATGGAGCACTGGGTGTGGTGCATAAACAATGAATCATGGAACACTGAAAAAATTAAATTAAATAAAAAAAATAAGTTAAAATTTATACATTTATCATCATAAAAATAAAAATCAATGTTCCTATAACAATTGAAATTTTATTATCTTGGAAAATAAAATACTTATAAATGAACAGATACAATTTTAATTTTGTTATCTTAGTCCATGCTATCTTTCACTTATCTGAATATATGAAACTTCCTTTAAAATTACTCATATTATTTAAATAGATTATTTTTACACAATATCATTTAAACTGCTTTTCTGTTTCAGCATGAAGGAAATTTTTAAATGCTATCATATTCTTTACATTTATGTGTTCATTACTTCGATGAACTTACCATATTCAGAACTAATTAGATTTATGCTGAGATCTTCAGAATTAAAAGCTCTCTTCACATCAATCTTTTTAGTCCAATTTCCAGCTTTTAGCAAAACAGAATCCCTGAAAAAGAATAACATCATTTAAATTGTAATTGGAATACTTAATGAAATAATATATTAATCATCAAGGGCAGACTGACCCTTACATAGGTCCTATCTGGTAGTAAACTAAAGTCAGTACTGAAAATTACTTGCTGCAAATTCTAAGGAGGAAGAAATGGAGTGTCAATGGGGCTACCACAACCATAATTTTCTAACTACACATTGGCCAAACAGCTGACTCCAAGTTAAATTGCTTCATTTCAGGTCCACCTGAATACATAGTTGATATCAACAACCCATGAGCTTGCCCCTACATCACTACCACTTTCAAATGGCTATATATAAGTTACACGAATTTGTGAGAACTTGAATAGTATCTTTAAAATTCATAAAATAGTCTGCATCCAATAACATCACAAACCAGCAACCAATTTTGTGATTGAATTTATTTTAGCTTTATATATACAAAACTGTCTTCGGACTTATCACGGAAAACAAAGATTTGTACAATGACATATTCTCTATAAATGTGTCATAGCTGCTGCAGTAAAGCAGTTAACAGTGAAAGGGATGTTCTATTAGGCACTGTAGTCCCTCTAGGAACCTTGCACAGATGATTTTGGGAAGATATCTTCCAGTGCTCTGGCAACAATGAGGAGAATCCCATTTCTGAGTCACTGCTAAACCTGAACTTATAAGTAAAGTAATACAATTAGGAGCATAGGCTCTGGAGTAAGACTACTTGGGTTTAAACCCAGACTTTGCTATAAACTACCTATAAGACCTTAGACAAATTGATTAAACTCTCTGTCTCAATTTCTTCCTCTATTAACACAATGATAGCACCTGTCTATACAAAGATTAAATAATTCATTACCTGGAACCTATGAAGAGCTCAAAAAATATTAGTTATACCTATAACTGCTAACCTTATAGAGTTTGCCTAGGGCATCTGGGAGAAATAACACTATCAGAAAAAAGACTAATGTAAAAATAATAGAATGGCATGCTAGAGAACCAGGTGTAAGGGAAGGTACCTTCTTTATATATTTGATCTGGTTGCCTGATCCTACAATGGAGCTATAGTAGTTTGCTGGATTTTATTTTGGAAATATTAGATAAATCCTGAAGGAGCAGGAGGAAGATAATGAAAGGGTAGTAAGGTTGTGAATGACTGGAGAAAAGCAAAAAATAAGAAACTTCAACAACAGTGGGCTATAGCTACTCCTAAAGGTCATTTATTCACTTGTTAACAAACAAAACAAAACAAACCATGGTGACAGATTTCACACTATTCATTTGGGTACTGACAACAGACCCAATATTAATACTTTCTTTAACAGACAAGAAACTACCCCATTACAGCATGAGGAAAATGTAATTTAATTAATCCCACAGTGATTTTGCTACTCTTTCTCAGCAGAATTTTTCTTTTATAGTATATGCTTAGAAATAGAATCAAGTGGAAATCATATACTTACATAATTCTGTGCTTAAAAACCAGCTGATTATCTGCATCACCTATGATTAAGGTAACATAGTGAGAATCTGGTGCTGTTCTTTTAGTTTGTAGCTGTTCAAAATTTCTTAATGTAATGGTCACTAATATTTCTGCCATGGTGTCACTATATCTTGCAATCTTTAAAAAAAGAATAGGCATAAAAAGTGTTACAAATAACCTTACTACTCTTATTCAGCTCCAAGTCAGCTATGGGTAGCTTTATTCCTGAAAAGACAATGAAAATACCTTTAAAAAAAATTTACCTGTTCCACTTCAAGTTCATATTTTGGCAGATACATCACTGTTTCTTTTATTTGCGTTCCAAAAGGGGGGTGTCTATTTAAAATCTAAAAACATTTATATCATTATATTCTTACCACAAGGCTAGAAGTTCTTTTAGTAAATACTTTTCAGTATCAATAGTTTTAATAATGCTTATTCTCAAAACCTTAAGTTAAAATACTTATGACTATGAGAAGGAAAAAAAATTTTTAGAAGAAAAAAAGATACAAAAGGTAGGCTTTAAAATTTAGATAAAATTCAGGTAACATTAGATATAAGTGAATATTAAATACCAGTTCAAGTTCCCTTGCATCTGTTTCTTCTATTTTTTTAAAGGAGGTCAAACCTGCATTTACCATTGCATTTGACAATGTTATACCTGTGGAAAATTAATCAAATAGCAGTTTTTAAACAATCCATTTTACACTAAATCTATACTTAACTTTTCAACGACATTAGTAAAAAATCTGTTTTAAAGATCCAGATTAACAACTAATTTTTGAAGTTTTTTAAAAAAGTTTTTCAGTTGGATTATTTGGGCTGTGACATTTATTCAATTGTTATATTTACTTTTTCAAAATGAAATAAAACATGTATTTGCTTTATAGAAGAGAGAGAAACTCTTTGGTTCACAAGATGATTCAACACTTATTTTTATCATATGCCATCCATAAAGTACCAAGTGATTCCTACTGTTACATGTAACAGTAGGAATCACTTGGTACTTTATGATATGATATGATATATATCATATGATATGATCACTTGGTACTTTATATGATAAACATGTAACATGTTTGAAGAGAAGACAACATGACTTATGGATGGGAATATTGCTTCATAAAGCTACAGCTCTCTGAGCATTTCCACCTTAGAAAGAGAGTTCTATGTTTCTGTACTGAAACCAGATAATTTTACTCTTCTAAAATTTCCAATTCCTTTCCATTGCATTCTGTATAAAGTGAAAATTTCCTACCATGACCAAACTCCCTTACCTATCTGACTTGACCACAGTCTACCTGTCCCATTTAATTTCCTACCATTCTCCTCTTGCTGACAACTCTCTAGCCACATTTACTTTGATTTTGTTCTTCAAGTTCACTTCTATTTTTGCACCTTCTCTGTTTCTTTATGCTTCAGGAAACTGGAATTTAAAATTCTTACACTCACAAATGAATTTAACCAAACCCCGAAATAGGAGATACTATCAGAAGTATAAAATTCCAAAATATTACCGTCTTGCCTAGGGCACATATATTACTGGTGGGGATATTACACTATTTCTTTTTCCATACCTTTAACTATCCTTGAAAATATCTCTTATTCATTCTTAAGATATAACTCCTAGTATTAATAATTCCTTCATGTTCATTTTCCCTCGAAACTTTTCCTGAATTTTAATTTTTTATAAATGTCGTTGAAAAATCAATTTGTATTCATCATTCTTTTCCTGGTGCTCAGGAAGAATGTAGATTTTCTTTTTCATTTAGATTCTCCCATTTTCTAGTGTATGAATTTTGCTGGGCAATTTTTGCTTCCTTCTCTTCAGCCATACTGAGTTAGTATAAAAAACACATTAGTGTTCAACAACTTGGAAAAGATAGAAGCAAATGATGCCTGATTGACAATATTCTAGAAAGTCAGAAAGACTTTTTCAAATATAATGAAAATTTTCTTAATCGTTTAATCTAACTTCAAAATTTCTCTAAGTTGTTATTTCCCAAATGTTATATGGAACCTCCTTCCCACTTTAGAACTCATCTTTTTGAGATGGGTACAGCATCTGGTTTGCTAGGACTTCAGTAGAAACGTGAACCTTAATGTCAAGAACCCCTCCTCTAATTTGACCTTACTTTCTTCCACCAGCTAATCCCCATCTTCACCGCAGTTCCCAGGACTGGTCAGTCCTTTGCTATCCCACTGATTTCAAACTTCAAGGAAATAATAAAGCACTTTCTCACAAAATAGTTGGAGATCTTTGTTCTAAGAAATAATGAGACAACCCCTGATAACCTGTTACGTATTTTTTTTTACCTGTTACATATTTTTTAATGTCCCCAAAATGCATATAAAATTATAAAGCTAACAAAGCTGTTAGTCATGGAGTAACAATTCTCTTCTTAGAGAGGAGGAGGAGTAGGATCACAAAATCAAAGGCACCAAATTGGAAAACTCTAGAGTATACCTAGTTATACCCCAGTCTTTGTAACTGGTACC